>NW_028279647.1:0-25807 GCF_059751315.1 Micrasema longulum
TATAAAAAATATAATTTACTTTTACCTATTTTTACATAACATAATGTAAATTATAAATACTATAAATTGCTATTTTTTCTGTGATTCTGTGTGATACAACAACTCTCATCCATGAAATCAACTCAAACTACGTAACTTTGTAATATATATTATATTTTGTAGCTAGATTATCCATTAATTTAACACATAACATATATAAAAGTTTATAATTCAGTCAGTGTTAAGTAGTTTCATAACGATTGAAATGTCAACTGGCTGATTTGTTCTAAAAATGAATAATGCCAAAAACGGACGCGTCGAGCGCCACGTGTGTTACGAGTCACAGGTCAAAAGTATCGTCTCAAAGAAAAATAGTCCTTAAAAAATAATGCTTGAAATACTGTCATCCAAATCGAGAATCCTTGTAAGAATTTGTGTAATCTGCAAGTTAACTCTAGGAGGAAAATCCCGCTACTGGGTTTAATATGTTCAAAATATTGTACAGTGACTTATTTGTGTGAGAAAATAAGCTGGAGTAATTGACTAGATTTTTAACTTATTGCTGGCGCTGGGCGTGCTTTATTAATATTTTTATTTATATTTGAAGAAACATAATAACATTGAATATTTGTTTGTTTTTCTCTAAATAAAGTCACCGTAAAATATTATTATGGATAGTCAAATATAATATGGAATCAAAAAAATATAATATGGAATTTTAATATGGAAACTTCACTGGTCCATTAGAATTAAGTCCAATTGTGTAAAATATTAAACTTTGTAACTGTACTGTATGTTTCCTGAATAAAAGAAAATAAAAAATAAAAAAAAATAAAAAAAAATAAAAAAATAATGGTAAGCTGCGCATAATCGCTTCTGTACACCATTCACCTCTGCTATAGTGTAATTTCATCCAATGGTGGAACTTCATGATGAAAAAGGGTGTATAATTACCCAGTGCTCCATCTGTCGGGAAACGGAGAGAATTTATTAAAGACAAAGAACTGGATCGGAGACCACCGTATTTTTTGGCATAAATTTTGATTCTAAGCTTCAATGGGGTCTACATATAGCTCATTTATCGAACAAACTTAGTTCTGCAGCCTATGCTGTTAAAAAGATTCGGCATCTTACTAATGAAGAAACAGCTAGATTGGTGTATATCAGTTTCTTCCACAGCGCTATGTCTTACGGTATACTGTTGTGGGGAAGTGCTGCAGATGTTGATTCTGTTTTTGTGCTGCAGAAGAGAGCTGTTTGAGCAATTTATAACATGAGTCCCAGAGAATCATAGAAGATTAGAGATGTTTGAAAAAATTAAAATATTGACAGCCACATGTCAATGTATCTATAAAAGTTTAATGAACGTACAAAAAATATTGTTGATTTAAGAAAAAAAAAACAGAGATTTCCATAGATTTAACACTAGAAATAAGGATATGCTAGTTGTGCCTACCACTAGACTGCAAAAATAATATAATTCTTTTGCCTCAAACTTCATTCGATTTTGCAATAAGGCAATCTTTAAATTCAGGCTTTGCCAACAAAAAAAATAAATAAAAATTGTCAAACACAGCCTGTTTGGAAAAAGCTACTATAGAGTCGATGAATATTTGCGGGGCAAGACAGCTTGGCATTAGATTTGCGATTATTGATTTGAATTTATTTAACAATGTTTGCGTACATCCAAATGCTTGCAGACTGGCTAGATTTCCTCCCTGGGGAGTTATTCATATCTAAATTTATTTCAGCAGAAGAAAAACATTTTTGAGAAGGGTCATAAGCCCTGTTAATGCCTAAACGTCCATATTCCCTTCTCAATAATGTTTTCTCTCTGTTGAAATAAATTTTGATTTGAATTTATTTATTATAGTTTTTTGATTTTAAACCGCTTGAAAGGTTAAATTACTAATTATTGATTTATTTTTTAATGTTTTTTACTTTATTGATTTATATTTCAAAGATATGAATGATTTATTGACGATTATAAATGATTCGATGAATCCTTTATAAAGAATAAAAATAATGATAAAATAATAATTATTATTCAAGTCCCTATTAAATTTTTAATTTTTTTATTTTATGTCTGTAGCTTAAACTTTGAATTTCATTGTTATATTTAAAACGAATCAATCAAATAACTCTGTTTTATAAATCGAAATAAAAAGAACAGTCAAAAGAAGTTTAAATATTATAAATAATCAATAAAATTTATGTCAAAGCTCTATTTTCAATATTTTCCCCGTAAAGTTTAACCCTACTTTAAACATAATTACCCCTCCTCTATCCCGATCGACACGACTGTTTACTGTTTATTTTAAGTATATATATTTAGTTTTTATATAACCCCAAAGAGGGCAACGTGAGTTACCGAAACTAGTCGGTTGTGACAGTAAAAAATACAGTGGCTCAGAAAACAAAGTAATTTAATTTTTTTCTATTACATTCTATTGTTCTCACCTTCAAGTTATTCTCTGTACATGAGATTGGAATGTACTTTCCTCAGCTTTTTTTTTTTTTTTTAAAAAAAGAAATATTTGCGTTCTTATGATTTACCCAAATATTTAATTTTGAGGGCCATTTTCAACGAGTTGTAAATAACTCACTATTAGAAAATGGAATCAAGTTGGGGTAGAGTGGGATTCGAACCACAGACCTTTGGTCCGTGAGTCCGAGACACTAGCCACAGGACCACAACCCGACAGCTTGAGCTGAGTCTCTGAAAACGGGCATGAATTTAAAAAAAACATATTATTTGATATTCGTGTTTACACTGATTATTCTTATCAAACAAATATTTTTTGTCAATCCTCCTGGGAATAAACACGAGACTTCTTATATTTTGTTTTTTTTTTAAATTTTTTTTTTTTTTTAAATTTTATTTTCTTTTATTTAGGAAACATACAGTACAGTTACAAAATGTAATATTTTCCACAATTAGTCTTAACTCTAATGGACCAGTGAAGTTTCCATATTATAAAGCAATTATATGTAAGGTTAATTATGAAACCATAAAAAAGAGAAGGAAAAAAAAAAAGTTGTTTAAAAATTAAAATTTAAGTAAAAAAAGATATTTAAATGTTCGTAGTTTGTAGTGAGTATTTACAAATGGAAATAATATTAAAAATGAAGAAAATTTGTAAGAATAATTAAAAGTTAAGAATTGAAATAAAGAATGAAAAACATGCTCAGATGTAAAAATAAAATAAAATAGTAACAACATTTTTTTTTAAAAGGGAAAAACATAAATATACACAAATTTATTTTAAAGGATTCAAAGAAACGATAAGAAGAATCTTTAAATAAAATATAAGACAATAAGTTTAAGTCAATTTAAAAAACATCTTCAAATCATCTTATATTGTAGGCAATCGCACCAACCAGTACACACCCCGAGGCCGACTGATCTTTACTCGATTTTTTTTTTGGATTTTTACATAACGGTAGCTTTCGAGTCGGAAACACTCATCCAAGGATCTGGCTCTATTTGTACACATAACACATATAACTGTACTCTATACTTAACGGAAAAGTACCCCATGTTATGAAAAACTCAGGATACAATTTTAATATTCTCTTATAGAAACTTTGCCTTGCAAATAGTGTGCTTTTAGCCTTAGCCTACCGTGTGTTTGGTATTCGAATTACAATTTATAAATAATTTATGAATTATTCATCTTTTTATTGTTAGCGGAAACAGCCCTCAGCAAAGGGGTTGGTAGCTTACCTGGTGGGAAACCAATTGAATATCGGGACACCCCATTTATCTTATGAATTTTATAGAATAGATTTCTTTTATTTTCGCTCCACCTGTGGGAGTAAATAAATAATAAATTGCTACCGGTGTCATGAACATTACTTAACTTTTAATCTACTTTAAAAATAAAATCGCATATTCCGAATTCGTTCAACAAAATACCCGGCTGGCTTTATTGAGATCGACATCTTTGACTTTTTGAAATGTATCTAGATACCTAAATTAAATTGTTTCTGCTTCAGACACGAAATTTTACTAGAGCTGAAATGAAAAAAAGGCCCAATCCGACAGTTACAATATTTCAACTATGCTTTTTTTAAACAATATTTGGAGTTTGTCCAAATTTCGGTAGACAAGAACTAAATTGACCCCTGGGTAATTATTAAGATAAACATATTACTCACTCTCGCTCACGTGATAAAAGATAAACCTCACCCACATGATAAAGGTTTCAGCTAATTTACCTTGAAAAAGTCAGCAGATGCAAAAATAAGGATGTATGAACATATTCAGAATAGTGAATGTTTAGACTTTTTATGAACAGATTTCTAGAGATATTTTATTTTGTATTTGGCATACCAGAGTATTATAATTAAACGTAGTTATGCAGAAAGCAGCCAGTCCACAATTTTGAAAAAATGAAATATTGGTGTTATCGGGTGCAGCAAGGTCAATTCTAAGTTCTGTTAAAAACAGCCAGGCCGCTTTTATACAAAAAACTGTAATAATAACCTTTTGAAAATAGTGCCGATCACAAAAACGGCATTTCCCGATTTGCAAATAACACCCACAGAACTAGAAAAATCTTACGGTACTTTAAAAGTTATTAAAACTGGTAAATATTTAGTAAGATTTTTATTTACAATATTTAAAAAAAACTATTGTATTCATTGTTTATCATTTGTCAAAGTCAAAAACATTCCAATTGTTGTGTAGATTTGATTATTCACTATTTTTACAAATGTGCCATTATCTCAGTTTCACTTTTTTATGACTGGCTGCTTTCTTTATAACTTCGTTAAATTATGTCTTATATCGTATGCAAATAAAAAAAAATATTTTAGAATCAATACTAATATTTTCATTATTTTTTATTTTTTTATTTATTTATTTATTCATTCATACAAACACATACCGATTCCTAAAACATAAAATTATAACGTATCCTCAACTCTATTAGGCCAAGGACCCTGTGTTGAGTTGGGATACAACATAATGGAAAGTGGGAGCACGTAAATAATTAAATAATAGCAAAAATAAAAATAAATATTATTACATAAACATACATATATTTCAAAGGGCATCTGGACAACACGCTTAAAAGTATATAAATCCATGCAATATCTCGCAGCAGTCTCCTGCAATGGTCTCTTCCCTTAGACATAATCCAGACTTGTACACTCCTCCCGAAAATCTAGTTTAGTTTGTATTTTAGTTTTAAAGCTGTAAAGATGTACTTTTGTCAAATTATTATCAAAGAACTGTGTGTAATGAATGAAAAAGCTGTTCAATATTCATATCTGCTGCGCGGTCATATTCCTTATAAAGGAAAATATTTATTTCATTTTGGAATTATGCGGTTTTTTAGACGGCTTAAATTTTGAATATGCGTGTCTTTGCGCCAGCCATTTTATGCATTACAAACTAATTGTTCTATATAAAATAATACACGTTGAAATCTCGGCAAGATTAAACAGACAGTCAAACAGTTTTCGTGTAGAACAGCGGAGAGTGTTACTCGAGCCGTTCCCCCGCGAGTGTGGGCGGAGAGGATAGAACGCCGTATCACTTTGTCTTTGCGTATGGACCTCGTTTCTTCTGTTTTCGTTCGTCTTATTTTCTCAGTACACTTCCAGTTACATTATTCTAGACGCCTACGCTTTGTTTGTTACGCTCACATAAAGAAATGATTATTGTACTACTAAATCTGTAAATTAATTAAATTTTGATCGAGTGTTTTTTCTACTTTCTGACTTACACGACTGCCAAGTTCCAGAACCAAAGCGACGAAACCCTGAAACTAATTTAATTTATTTTTATTCAAATATTTTTTTATATTTATTTATATACGGCATTTTTGCAATTTATAAATGTATGTATGTAATTATAAACTACTTGATTGTACATTATAAATTACTTGAAATATATACATATTGAAAATAATTAAATTTATGAAAAGTTTCCGCTAAAATAACAAAATACTTAAATCGATCAAATTAAAACTATTCTTACCCGATCTCCTGATGACAGGTCACAAACCCTGTACTTGCCTAGACTTCTATATTCCCTGCTCGAAATGTTTTTTTTCTCTGATGCAACAAATTTATATCTAATCTTAGGGAAGAAATCCAGCTGGTCTACGAACATTTGGACCTAGTCTAAACATTGGTAATATAAATTATTTTTTCAATGGGTATATATGGTAAAATTGGAAGTATATATGCAGAAAAGATCCAACTTACTTTGAATCTTTTTTTAATTTATTATAAAAATCGATTGAAAATATCTCATTTATATTTAAACAAAAAAGATCCATCCGGTTAGACAAACACTTACGTAGTAATTCAATTTTAAAAAAAGGTCTATACTGCAATACTATAATTTCACATTTTGCACAAAGAGTCCAATGATATTTGGTCTTAATGTAGTTGAAAAATGTTTTTGTATAAAGATATGTAAAATCATTTTTTGCATCAGGAATAGAGCAAATGCAAATATTCCGTCTACTTCATATAATTACATTAAACTGATCATCTTACCTTCATGTAAAAAAAGTTATCAAGATTTGCTCATAATTCTAAATTATCCCTGGATACGCTACGATAGGTGTACCATTGCAGTGCCATATGCCCAATAAGATGTGTAAATTGAATGATGATGATATAAGATAGTAAATTACAAATACATTTGTATATCTGCATAGGCAGACAAATAAAAAAAAATCTCATGGATATAATGACGTGTCGATTAACTAATTATTCATAACAAATCCAATATAATAATAAAAATAGTGATAATCATGGTTTATTAACAAAAAAATACAATTTCTACACACATACTTAGGTAATAGATTTTTCTGGATTTTGTCTGGTCTGCCTAACTGGGTACAACAAAATAAACAATAACATGACTACCACTACAACCAACTAGTTAATTTACTATAGAGTTATACAATATTGGTTTATACTATTATCTAAGAGAGTTTTTAAGTAAATTTTCCATTTTTTCTCTATACAAACCCAGTAGCCAAATTTTACAAAATGTTGTTTGAACTTTTTTTGCATTTAAAAATCTTAAAATCTGTTTGAACATAAATGATCCAGCTCCATAAATTGGCATATAACTCATGAATGAAATGCTAATTTTGAACAAATGAAACACCATTCACAAGAAAAATACTATTTCCATCATTAACAATAATTTTTCAAATCAAGTAGATATCTGTAATTTTATATTAGGGTGATTTTATATTTCCTCAAATATCCCAAAACTGTAATTTGACAGTTGGATCTTTTCTGCATATATACGTCCAATTGTCACACTTAATCGGGCATCCAAATGTGACAGTTCGATTATCAATGAATAGTTATTTGGACATTATAATAAAACACTTTTTTTAGAGTGTTCACCTTTTGATCACAGCTTAACAATACGCACGGACATTTTGCGTGAATATTAAATGTCAGATATCAAATATTCCATCTTCACTATTTGACAGGTGTACCGATATCTAGATTATTTCGAATATTTGAAATTCGTTCTAGAATGTAGTGTGACGTAATTTAAAAAGGATAAAGAAGAAAATCATAGAGACGGGGAAAAAGACAATCGAAGAAAAATAATAAAAACGACGCTTCATTTTTTATAAAAAATAAATATTCAAGTTCTGTTTGTATCCATGAGTGAATTATACAATTTCGTTTGTAGATTTTTTCACATGCAAGAAGAAAATATATTCATATTTTTATATTTTCAATCGAAAATTCTAGAGAGCGTTCCCTATAATATTTGTTTTCGTACGTATTCCCTTTTGATGGCTGCCAGAATGGCTTTGATAAAAGCTCAATTTGAATTCTGTCAGCATCTTTGAAACAAACAAGCTTATTGATTCGGTATATCAATCATGCATCACCCGCAGAAAGCCATACGCAGAGCTTTTACTGAAAACTTACAAAAGCTGTGGATTTGGGCAGCTTACAACGCCTATCGCAACACAAAAATCATCCGAGCTTCAATGCTCTGCTGGATAATCGAATTTGGTATTCTGAAATGTTAAAAATGTGTTTTAACAGGAAACAAAAAATAAAAATGGTAACGGTTAAGAACTATGTAGATCATTACCCTTTAAAGAAGGTTAGGTGATAAGTCTATAGCTTTAGGGTCCCGATTACAATAGAAAGATCTTCAATATTGTACGTGATACAAAACCAAAATTTCTATACGAAAACGTATGAATGCGCATTTATGTAAAAATTATCTTTTTAAGTAACCTATAATTGAACGTAGTTATACATTAGCAGCCAGCCATAGAAAAGTGAAACTAAGATAATAGCACGTTTGTGGAAAGAGTGAATATTCAAATCTACACAAATCTATTCAAATCAAAGCAAAGACAAACACAGGACAGTCAAAAATACTACATAATGGACTTAAACACTACAACAACCTACCTTACTACTTGAAAACTTTTACTGGAGACAAATTTAAAATCAACCTGAAAAAGCACATGATGACTGAACTAACTAGTCTAGACGAGACATAAAATGACTAGACAATATTAAATTTCTAATGTAACCCTAACGGGTTTTTTAAAATTGTAAATAAATAAAAAAAATGATAAACAGTTGGAATGTTTTTGACTTTGACCAAATGAATACATTAGTTTTTTTTTAATATTACAAACAAGAATCGAATAACGTATTTACCAGTTTTAATGATTTTTACAGAACCGTAAGTTTTTTTTTTTAAAGAAATGACCCGCTAAGCCTCTATTTTGAGGCTTGAGGCTTGTCAGCAGGTGGGATAAAGGGGATATGGAAGAAGGTAATAAAAAATTCACCACAACACTCAGAAAAAAAAACAGAAAAAAATGTTTCTTTGATTTTTTTCTTGCAACTGGCGGGAATCAAACCCGCGACGCTAGTTTCACGGTTGGCTGTCTAACCAATTGCGCCTGTCAATTGCTTTGGGTGTTTTCTGAAAATTGAGAAATGACGTTTTCAGAAGGTAATTGTTACAGTTTTTCGTATGAAAGCGGCCTGGTTGTTTTTAGCAGAACAGAGAATTGACATTACTTCACCCGATAACACCAATATCTCTTTTTTTTAAATCGTGGACTGTCTTCTTTCTGCATAACTACGTTCAATCAAATGAGAATCCGGTTATGGTCCCGTGGCTAATGTCGTGGACTCACGGATCAGAAGTCCGACGTTCGAACCCCACTCTACCACATCTTGATTCCTAGTTTCTGACAGTGTGTTATTTACGACTCGTTAAAAATGCGCCCATAACTGAAACAATTATTTGGATAAATCACAGAAATGCAGATTGTTATTTTTCCTTTTAAAAAATCACACAAATATACCTACACTTTTTTAAACACAGAAATTTTTGCGTTCTTATGATTTACTCAAATATTTCAAAAAAAGTTGTAAATAATTCAACCAAACCTAAACGCCGTTTCCTCGTTGGGGTAGGCAGAGAAGATAGGACGCCATATCACTCAGTTTTTGCAAACGGACCTCGCTTCCTCTACATTCCTACATCTTCTCATACACACACGTAAATAGCTCACTATTAAAAAATGGGAATCAGGTTGAGGCAGAGTGGGGTTCTTTCCGTCAAGTGTAATTGATAAGATTAAGAAAGGGTCTCTGAGATGGTTTTGAAAATGTAGAACGAATGGACGACGAGAGAATGGTAAAGCTAGTAAATATGGTAAAAATGAAAGGTAACGTGAGACGAGGACGACCAAGGAAGACGTGGCATGATCAGATAAACCAAAACCTTAAGTCTGGTCATGTCGAAAACAGACAGAACCGAAGGGCTTATGACAAAATGTATGAATGTGTAATAGGTAGGAATATATGCCAGGATAGACGTGTGTGGCGGTCCATACTCTCCGCCTACCCTTACGGAGAAATGGCGTGATGGTAGTAGTAGTCGTAGTAGCTACCATTTGTATTTGCAATATGGTCATGAGGAAGAGCGACAATATCCGATATAGGCCTTCCATATAATTTGCTAAACTCACAGTGAAAAGGGAGTTAAAATCGTTTAAAATCGCGGTACATAAAAATTGAACATTTTAAAAAAGTAACTTGTTTATTTACAAAAAAAACATTGCTTTTTGAATGAGTGAAACTGATAGGAAGACCCATAGTCTTTAAAACCGTTTCGGGAATGCGAGAGAATATACAGTCACATAAGACATCAGTATGAACAGAAAAAACACAAGCATTCGTATATTACAACAGAGATGAAGAACATTTTGGAGAAGGTAATATAGAAATCTGATTACCTATTAATCTGAAACCGAGATTAGAGCACCGCCATCGGCAGCAAACAGATGTTATTATGGCTTGTTTAAACATCTGGGATCCAAATTTCTCACGAGAAAAACTAAGACCATTATTTGCAAAACTCTCCTCAGACCGGTCATTACATATGGTGCCGATATTTGGTGCTGTCAACCAAGACGGAGTGTGGAGGAGACGGTTTAATCATGAATAAGAGGCACTGTATGGTGAACCCAACATTGCACAATTCATCAAAATATGAAGATTACAATGGTTGGGCCATGTGCACAGAATGAATGATAACCGCACCCCAAAAAATATTATTTATACCACTCCGGAAGGCAGACGAAGCAGAAGCAGACCAACATTAAGATGGCTGGATAATGTGGAAAGTGACATTAGAGCGATTGGCCTGACGAACTGGAGAAGAGCCGTGGGGTGCAGGGACGAATGGAGACAAATTATGGAGGAGGCCAGGGCCCACAACGGGCTGTAGCGCCACTGATGATGATGATGAATATAGAAATCTAGGCATATACCGGGCTTATGACCTGTCAATGGCTGATAGTAGTAAAAAATTGATGAAGAGGGTTTTTTTTTCTTTCAAATCTTGGACCTTTGATCCGTAAGTCCGTGATACTAGCCATGGAACCACAACTCGATTATTTGATGGCTAATTTCTCCTTAATATCACTTGGGCAAAGCCGCAGGCAGGTAAAACATAAAATCATTGCAAATAAGCATGCATTGTACCGGAAGAGTTTCCAATATGAAATGAATTATTTTTAAATTAAAGAAAATTAAACAATTTCTGTGTTTTCCGCCTGAAAAATAAAAACATGTGTACATTTCATAAGGCTATTAAACTTTTCCCGGCAACAGACGATGAAACCTCGGAAGATAAAACTTTTCCAATAAATTATATATTTATTACATCAGGTACAAAAGTTTGGGACCACCCAGTTCACCCTATACAAAAAATGTTTTTTTAGAACAAAGCGAAATATTTTCATCAAAAAGTTTGCTCATCTTGTTTGGAGATAAAGTCTTTAATAACGGGTATGTAAGAAAACTGAAACACTCCCGAAATGTAATGCCTTTATAAAAAAAGAAAAACAAAGATAACACTATATATTTCAATCAACAAATAACAACAGAGATGGAGAACCTTTTTAAGAAGGAAATAAACGAATCATAAACGGGTTTACTTTATTTATTATTTTTTTTCACGTTTCAAACAATAATTTATTTTTTTAATGTGACCTCACTTGACATACCCGTGCCGAGGACATCTAACAATATTAACATATTACAACAGAGATGAAAAACATTTTAGATAAGGTAATATATAAAACTAGACATCTACAGGGCTTATGACCTGTCGTTAGCTGGTTTCAGCGGTTGTTAAGTCAACAATATTTTGAGTTTGTTCAAATTTTCGTACACAAGGGATGGATTCAACTCCCCAGGGAGCTGTTAATATAAACAAATTACAACAGATATGGAGAACATTTCAAAGAAGATAATATGGAAGTCTAGACATTTACAGGGCTTATGACCTGTCGTTCGCTGGTTAAAGAATCTATGTACACACTGTGTAACATGCACCATTTTGCCTGTGTTTGAACATCCATATTTCTGTAACTCTTCCATCTGTTGATTTTCATATAGGGAATCAAACCCGGAAACATTCGTACTTGGGTGTCTGAGCAAATAAACCATGAACTTCACCATAACAACAAATTACAATAAAGATAATTAAACAATGTTTTTAGTATGTCCAAATGTCTGTAGACAGGCTGGATTTCCTCCCTAGGGAGTTATTTAGATGTAATATGTTGCAACAGAGAGGGAAAACATTATGAGTAGGGAATAAAAGTCTAGGCATTTTTAGGGCTTATGACCTGTCATTGACTAGTTTAAGTGGCCACTTTACGCACTGTGTAACATTCACCATTCTGCCTTTATTTAAACATTCACATTTCCCCAACTCTTCCATCTGTTGACTTTTGTGAAGTAAAAGAGCTGAAACCTTTTATCTTGGGAAGAAACGAACTGGTTCAAGGGATGAAAGAGTTGAGGGAATGTGGGTGTTAAAACATAGGCAGAATGATGAATGTTACACAGTTTGTAAAGTGGCCACTTGAACAAGCCAATGACAATTTATTAGCCCTTTAAATTTATTTATTTATATACGTTTAATGGGCATTTTAGTAGAGTTTTGCAACTTTTTATTTTTTAATCATGGTACTTACAGCTTGAAAACGATAATATTTTTCTTATGTTTGTTTTTTAAACTAAACAAAAATCAATGGTACGAATTCGTACTGCCAGGAAATTGCAATATAAACAGTTGTTATTTTTCTTATACAATTTATTTACAGAAATAAATTACCAAACTCTGCATTGTAATCAAACCACAAAAATATTTGAAAAAAAAAACTGCTTCCTAGCTATCATGTTTGTAAAATAATATTGAGGTTTGTAAAAGAGTTGTTATTTTACACAACCAACGAGTGATAGCTCTACGGAAAACCGATTCCTGGACTCTTTTCCTGGATTTTCCTGGTACCGATTCCTGGATTTTTAGGAATTACTTACTTGAAATGGCCGAAACTTCTCAAAAACTTCTAAATATGTACTGACTGTGATTGATTAGTTACATCGAATTCATTTTCACATAAGAAATAACGTATATGAGATTTTTTTCACTTTTATTTAAAGGTTTTACCAGTGACCGGGTTTTGTCGTGATCGACATCACCAGACTGGTGGGACTTTAAGATTTATCTTCCTGTAGCCTGAATCTCCTGGCTGTCATAATTATTATTACAATTCACCAATACTTACACTACACTGACTAGGTCACGAGTAGATTCAAGTTGAACAATTTTGTCAGAATATGGGCAAAATGGTGAATGTTACAGTGTGTAAAGTGGCCACTTAAACCAGCCAATGACAGGTCATTAGCCATGTAGATGCCTAGACTTCCATATTGCCTTCTTTAAAATATTCTTCATCTCTGTTGTAATATGTTAATGTTAGCAGCTCCCTAGGGAGTTGAATCCAGTTCTTGTCTACAAAAATTTGGACAAACTCAAAATATTGTAGGTATATACTTATAATACACTGCTGCACTTGAATGTATTACCAATAAATGTAAAAGCCCGTAAATAAATAAATAAAATATTCACAAAATACAAAAATTAAAAAAATATATGTATTTTTTACCGCCCTTACAAACATGTCAAGTATTTTGGGATATAAAACTGGTTGGTGCAAAATATTTTATTAACTGATTTTCGATAAGTTTATAAGCAGTAGTAAAATTATTTTTGGTTAATTTTGATATTAAAGAAAATTAATTAATCCCTTCCAGCGATATCAAATTAATTCAAAATGCCAAGCTGTCAGTTAAACGGCATTCGCTATTTAACAACAATATTTAGGTAAAGAAGCCAACTTTGGTTTGCTTAGATAGATTATCTTAGCAACGGTATCGATAAGTGATTTAAATATTGTGTGGCTGTAGTATAACATGAGTCTACAAAAGATATAAGACTTGATACATTTTTTTTTTTTTTTTTTTTTTTAAAACCTTTTTTTTAGCATAAATAAACAATACATTCAGTAGGAAAATGAAACACTTAAGGTTGAACTTACCAAAAAGAGTCTAGCTCTTGTGTTTGGCAAGTTTTCAAAATAACATAAAAATAAAACTTAAAATGCAAAACAAAATAATAAAATAAATAAAAAATTAAACAATTTTAAAAATTGAGAAAATATAACACTAAAAAAAATAAAATATACATATGTATAAAAAAAAATATATTAAATAAAAACACAAAATTTGTAAACACGGGCACATATTAAACATACATCTCTTTTTTTAAAATACAGTTAATGTTAATGTCAAGATGTCAAGAGTTATGTCAAGAAGCTTTTCTTTAATTTATCCTTAAATTTTTCGAAATTTATTTCTTGGCGTAGATTTTGAGGTAAATTATTGAAAAGCTTCCGTCCTACGTAAGTATAATGATGTTTGGCCGTGGTAGTTTTGATTCTCGGTAGAGCTAGGCATCCTGTTCTCAACCTTCCCGTAATACGGTCCGATGGGAGGCTCTCCTTATGCACCTGGAGCATACAGCACTTTCCGTAGATATCCTCCACTCTTAAAACATTAAATTCTTTGAACAGTTCGGTAGTTGAGAACAAGGATGGTTTATAAAGTATTTTTTAATGATTTTTTTTGTAGAATTTTTAAGGGTCTAAGATGAGCGTTATAAGCCCCCCCCCATCCAACTATTGCATGTTGAATGATTGACTGTACTAGAGCATAATAAACTGTCTTTAATTGATTCGTCTTACATATCTTATTTATTTCAAAAATATTTAGTAGTTATATTTTTGTAATCTTCAAATTATCATTTTAACATTTGAAAAGTAAAATTTGTACAAATGGGCTGATTTTTAATTCAAAAATATTTATCCCTTCTATGCGAAGAGTACATTTGCGGATGAAAATGATGCTAGTGCCACAATAAATATGTTTTACAAACTACTAAAACTAACGAAATGTAAGTCTATCAAAATCGATCGTCATATTAATTTATTGATGTTTTATTTGATGTCAATCGAAGCTAAACTGGCAGTGCACAACGGAGTTTTAGTCCCAACACTTATGTATGAAAATGAAACATGGAACTGGCAGAGGAAGGATGAAAGCCGAGTGAACGCGGTTGAAATGCGATCTCTTATACGAATGTGTGGGAAATCAATGTATGACAGGGTTACGAATGATGAAATCAGGCGAGTGTGTAAATCTGAGTCAAGTATAATTGATAAGATTAAGGGAGAGATTCTGAGATGGTTTGGTCACGTAGAACGAATGAACGAAAGAATGGTAAAACATTTTTTTTTGCGAAAATGAACGGCATCGTGAGACGACGACGACCAAGGAAGACGTGGCATGATCAGATGAACCAAAATCTTAAGTCTGGTGAATGTCAAAAGCAGACAGAACCGAAGGGCATGTATGATAAGATGGATGAATGTGGAAGAGGCTAGGATTGTATGCCAGGATAGACGTGTGTGGCGGTCCATTCTCTCTGCCTACCCCTACGGGGAAATGGTGTGACGGTTGTAGTAGTAGTTATTTGATGATGTAGTAACTTATATTTACATGTAAGTTATTAATTTAAAAATACTTGGTACACTTCCACTTATTTATTTCGACCAATTAGCGCTTTCACCCTCTAATCGGCATCTTCAGACTGGTGAATATTGTACAGTGTAAGGATAATGTATATAAAACTAAATATTTTCTAAAGTGTAGGTACATTTAAAAATAAGTTGAAAAAGATACAATACGCAATATTTCAATGGAACAGAGTGAGACAAATTATTGAAACATGTGTTGGCGGTGTACTTTAAGAGAAGATTCTAATATTTGAAAAACATTTATTGTTTTATTACAATGTACAGGGTTCAACTAAGGGGGCAAATTAAGGTGAGTTTTTTAATTGTATCTGCTGATTTATTAAAATTCTATCGCTATTATTTTTTTTCCTATTTATTTCTAAAATTTCCAATCTATCTAACTTTTGACCTTTATGTCCTACATGTAAAATGTCTATGTTTTTCGATTTGTCAAAATCATGTTTTAATTCATTTAAATGTGATGCATAGTTTGATACATCGGTATTTAATCTATGTGAAGCTAAATTTCTTTCTGTCTATATTTAATTGCTCTCCCGCTTGGTCCTATATATGAACCAGGACAAGTACATGTTAATTAATACTTTCCGCTTTCTTCAAATTTGTCGACCTGATCTTTACTATTAATTAATGTTTGGCCCAAAGATTTTTTATTATAAAATGAATCTAAAAGATTTTTTTTTTACACTTGTTTTATTTTATTAGTATTTCCGATATAATTTAATTTTGCCCACTTTTTATTCTTATTTTTGTCGATAGATTATGTCCTGTACACGATTGAGACATTGTATTTTTTCTTTTGTTTTATTTGATAACTGTGGTGTTTTACACTAAAAATTTGATACAAAAGAATTTCTGAATGTAAATATTTGATGTAAATAAAGAAAGTCAATTTTTAGATATTCCACCAATCACAAATTATTGACATTTGCATCTAAATTGGTCAAAAAACAGTAAATCACATACCTAAAAACCTGTTGGACGATTTTATTAATTTATATTTTTACAATTTTGTATTATTTTTACTATTCAGAATAATGTTACCTCACTGGGGTGTCCCGTGCCAAGGGAAACATTTAAAAATAAGTATAATGAAATAAGCCTTAAATTATGATTGGATGAATGTTAATTTAAATATGTGGAACAATAAATCATTTATGTATAAATACGGCAAAACATAACAAGGATCATTGTTAAAATGTCTGCTAAATAAAATTTATCTGAATGAAATTAAAATTTCAAAATGAAAAATCATTCCACTCGTATGTTGAGAAACAATAAAGTACTGTTCATCGATCAGCATAGAACAAACTATGGCCTTAGATCTCTAATGAACCGTCTAGTCGTATTGTTAACTCAAGACAAGATCTGGACTTTTTTGGTTTAAGTTTACAGCGATTTAAATGAGCAGTAAATAAATAGTCCAGATCTTGTCTTGATGTCGCTTATGTTTGTAAATGCATCTTTTTTTTAAATGTTTTAAACTACATATTATTTTACTGTAATATTTAAACCCTATAAATTGTTAAAATGGACAATGTCTGTTAATAAATAAATAAATAAACATCATACTTTAAATCTCTAGAAAAATAGCATCTTTCATAAATTGTTAAACTTTGAGATAAACACAATCCATTATACAAGAGAAAAAATTGACAGATTCTTGTGATGGATCGCGGGTTTATTCCAGCACTTCATCACATTGGACCAAGGTATAAGCGTGTAATAAGTAACTATGGTCGCTATCACAGCTTTATACTAAGTATAATTTTAAAATCGGGTTGTGGTCCCTTGGCTAGTGTCTCAGACTCACGGATCAAAGGTTCGTGGTTCGAATCCCACTCTACCCCAACTTGATTCCCATTTTCTAATAGTGAGTTATTTACAACTCGTTGAAAATGGCCCTCAAAATGAAATATTTGCGTAAATTATAAGAACGCAAGTATTTCTTTAAAAAAAAAAAAAAACTTTTTGCGAGGCTTAAATTTTTTTACGATACCATCCTTATTCTACCACTGTGCCTAGGCATAATTTTAGACTTCGTATATAAATAAGGCTCTACATGTTTTTTATGAATATTAGTATTATGGATAACGTATAAAGTGACATTTTCGTAATGTAATCCCTCAAGGGTGCTTTGCAAAGTTATTCTTCAAAATGTATTTTTATGTATTATGGATAACTTATACAGCGCATCCGAGATCCTTATTAGCAAAAGCCTTTGGAAAAAAATCATTATAGCCCGCAAGGCTGGTATAATGAAAAAAAAAATCTTGGCCGATGGGTCGCGTTAACTAGCACGTAATATTAAGCGATAGCTGACTGTTATTATTTTAAATTGCAGATTCTTCGCTGTTCAATGGTAATTGCATACTAACCGAACTTTTGTGTAGATATTGAATATTTCGTAGGCATACAAGAGAAATTGACCAAGCGACAAAATCAAGATGGTTCAGGAGAGCCATTTTAGTGTTTTTTTTTTATTTCAATTGCTTCTCAAAGATCAGATTTTTCAAGTAGGTGGTTGATAATTTTACATTATATGTACGGTACTTTGAACTTTAATTTATAGTTTAACATATTTTTTAAATATTCTCACTTTAAAATAAAAATAAAAAAATACGAAAACTTGTCAATTTTACCTGTAAAATTTGGCAGATAATCATTTTTGTTTCGTTTATTGAGGGAGGTTGTATTTTATTTTATAACTATAAATTATGTTTTTGGGATTTTTTACATTAATGAAAAAGAACAAAAAATTAAGAAGTGTTACGTAATAATCTAAAAAATTAATTGTAATAATTAACTTTTTATAAATAAAACAGTATCTGTTAAATACAAAACGTATACTTACTTACTCACTACTAACTACACACTCAAACTTACTCTTCACTGGTGACATCACCTACAAGTAAAATTGACTAACTTTTACCTGGTCAATTCTTAGGATCTTAAATTTACTAATAAAAGTGACCATGTGTGTTGGTCAGTTTTACCTGTCAAAAATCTGTGAGCTTATATCAAATGGTCACAAATTTTACAAATTAAATCCTTTTTAGAGTGTCGGATCGACTTAGCATTTTTACCAGTCAAGCATTATGCTAATACGATGTTAAAAAGTCAATAATCTCAATTTCGTCATTTTTACAAATTGTCACTTTTACTTGTATAGCCACGATATGTATGTATATTATATTAACGAAATTTTGTGTGGTTTTGGTAGCATTACTCTGAGTAAAAATTTTTTTTATCGCATTAATATTGCTCTGAACAAAAAAAATGAGAGGCCCAAACGGGCGATTTTTCAAGGCGTTCAAGATCTTAACCAACCGTGGGCATTCAACTGAGGCTAGGGTAGGGGCGATTGCACGAGGTCCAAAGAAAAACTAGCATGGAAAAAACATAAACAAAAATAATTTTAAAAATTAAAACTATTTTATATAAACGTACAAAACTGTGAAATAAATTATAAGAGCACACATTTTAATATGTTTATATTATTTGAAAATTAATAAAACAATTGATAAAAAATTAAAATGGTCTGAAAAGAAGTATAAAAACAAATAAATAAAATCCAGTTTTCTTTAATGCTTTTCTCATTTATTTTACTTTCACATTTACGTATTTCACCAGGATTTTTTGCTAACCTCATATAGACCAAACAAATAGCACGAGCCGCCTTCCCGGGGGTTGAACACACATAATAAATAACAAATTGCGGCGTATTCCCACTAGACCACCGCGCCAGACACCTGTTTTGTGGCTTTATTAAGTAGATAAATCATTACCGCGATAGGGGTGAGGAAGGGAGCGGATGAGGGGGAAAACTGAACGGCTAGCCAATCAAACGGCCAGGAGCAATGAGATTTTATAGGTGAGAATTTATTAATTTATTTTATTTTTATATTGAATCTTGAAATCGGGCACACATAAACATATTGTTATTGTTATGTGTGCCCTATTTTTATTTTTTATTCATATAAATATTTATTTATTCATTTACACCTTTTATCTAAAATACCATTTTTCGTTCACTTTGCCCAGCTAACAAGGGTACATACCCCGTTCCAAGCTGGGCAATTACATTCTTATATATGATAATAGTGAACAAATTATTAGAGAGCACATATTAATAAAATATAAACTTACTCGTATAAACATTTTGATACATATACACACATACACATAAATATATTTATACACATATTTATACATACATATATACACACATATACACATATATACATTAGGGTGTCCCAGAAAACTTAAAGTTTGATTTTTTCAATGCATACCCTCTAATTTTGTTTGAAAGATGTCAAAACACTTAATACACATAAAATTTCACGTAAATTGAATCACGGCAACCCGTGCCGACTTGCATCGGAACTTGTCAGAACTTACATAGTACGGCGCGCGCGAACTAAATGTTAATGTGCTTGTTATATCGTGTTTGTTTTTATTAGTGAACACATTGTTTTCGTTGTGTCAACATGTCTGTAGAGTTACGCAGTTCTAAATCACCAGTATGGAATCCCCAGTATGCCATATATATAAGTAGAATAGAAAATATTCAAAACAAATTTATTAAGTACCTTAAATACAAAACCGGTATTTTTTATGTATCTACTCTCACTGCCTCCACCTTCCATGGAATCATTTCTCTACAATACCGCAGAGTGTGTGCGGACCAACTACTGTTTTACAAAATTATGACAAGAATGGTTGACTGTACAGAGCTGCTTGGTTTAATAACGATACATGTGCCAGCCAGGATTTGTAGACGGTACCACTTGTTTCATGTACCAATAAGTAAAACATCGTATGTTAAAAATGCTTTTTTTCGCAGGACTTTTTCAATGTACAATACAAAATTAAAAAATATAGATTTCACAAACATCACTCTGTCAGATTTAAAATTTACACTAAAAATGTATTATGTAACTTAGTAGACATTATAATAATAAATATGTACATCTCTTCTCCCCTCCTTATCCTCTCTTCAAGCATTCTTGTCCTTATCCCGCCCAATTTAAAGTAACTTAATGATCTTAAAATAAATATTTAAAAAATCTTTGATTATTGAGTACATGAAAATAACATTTTTGTATGTATAAATACAACAACACAACAACAACAAACCATCACGCCGTTTCCCCGTAGGAGTAGGCAGAGAGGATAGAACGCCATAACACTCTATCTTGGCATACAGACCTCGCTTCCTCTACATTCATACATCTTCTCATGCACGCACGCCGATTATTCCTACTTTTGACATGTCCATCTTCAAGTATTTGATGGACTTGATCGTGCCATGTCTTTTTCGGTCTTCCTCGTTTTCTGCATCCATCAACATTTGCACCGTAGATCCTTTTAGCCGTTCTTTCGCTGTCCATTCGCTCTACATGTCCAAACCAACGCAGCACCCCTTTCTTGATTCGGTCAATAATGCATGTCTCAGCCTTACACACTTCACGGATCTCGACATTTGTGCACCTATCATACATCGTTTTACCACACATTCGCCTGAGGAATCGCATTTCGACAGCATTTAACCTACTTTCATCATTATTTTTCCAATTCCATACTTCGCTCCCATACATTAGAGTGGAACTAGAACTCCGTTGTGAACTGCTAGTTTAGCCTCCTGCGATAAACATTTGTTTGCCAAAGTAGATTTTAGTAAACCGTTCACCCTGTTCCCGGCACTCACCCTCCTTTTAATATCTTTATCGGCCTTTCCGTCCCTAGTAAACATACTTCCCAGGTACACAAATTCTTCTACCTGATTCAGAATATCTCCGTTCACGCTGATCTCACATTTAGTTATATTTTCATCCCTTTCAAAAACCATCACTTTCGATTTGTCAACATTAAAAAAATCTTGTTTCTACAATTAATTTTTTTTGTTTTTCAAACAATTATTTAATAATATGACAAACGTAAAAATACATCTATGATTATAATCCCTTGTAGTGCCCTTATAGTCTGGGACACCCTAATATACATATTTACACATATACACATATACACACGTACATACACACCCACGTACATGCGTATACACATACATACATTCATAAAACATAGACAATTTATTTGAAATGCGAAACTTCATGATTGCCAACTGTAAAAATATTTTTTAAAACTATTCTTTATTTTCATATTTTATTTTCAACATCCAGTAAGAATCTCCAATCCGCGGCATGCATCAACCTTTCTGACTCCCTACAACTAATGTCATGAAAGAGCGAGGTCAACGACTTCCGCAACTTGACAACACTCCCGTCTTTCGATGATTCTGGCAAAAGGTTATGAACCCTTTTGCCTACGTAATAGTGTTGTCTCAATGCCAGAACAATGATGACCCCTTCACTTAGTATCAGATCCCAATTAGAGTATCTTATATTATGGTTGAGGTTGACGCTTAGGTAAATGTCTCTATTTATGTGTGTAACCACTACCGTTCTCAATATATACTCTTGAAAAATATTCAGTACTCTGAATTCTTTGAAGAGCAAGTCACTTGGGTAACGAAATGTTTTTAGCAAAATTAATCTTAAAGAAATTAATTAAATGGATACAATAAAAAAAAAGAAGGTATCCTTAATTCTATGAGGCTAAGAGCCCAGTGTTGAGTTGGGATACAGCATTATGGAAAGTGGAAGCATGCACATTATTGAACAATATAAAAAAATATAATATTAGACAATTTGGATTTTTTTTTTCTACATGAAGAACTTTCAATCAGATGGTTTGTGAATTCGGAAAAAAATGTTATTATTTAGGCACCCTTAAGTGTTCTTTAACTCCAATAGTAAAGTTTCTTTCAGTTTTTCCAATGTTAATTAAAACAAAATCATTATAATTTTATTGATATATGCCAGATTTATAAACACATATTGCTTTTTTCACATATCTGTTTTTTTTTCTTGATAAATGTTTTCCAATATTTTGATATTTTTATTCTGCCTTACATAAAATTAAATTTTCTGACTTATCTTTTTTTCTAAATAAGAGTCTGATTTTTATCTTTTCTCCGGTATTTCAATTACGTTCATTTGTTTTAATCAGTTTTATCCAAAATTCTGTGTTTAAAAAAAAATCATCATCATCATCATTCCCTTTCCGCACCTAATGGTGCATAAGGTACTGTATTGATACACCAATCGCAGTGTGCATTGATCTTTTTTTTGTTAAATGAAGGTAGGATAAATAGTCTTACGCTTCACGTACCAGTCCAGGGACTATGGAATATTCTGGTATAAAACACCGTTTTAAATAAATATTTGAAATCAATCATGTCGAGAATCGAATGCGAGACCTCTTGAATGATAGATAGGTAAACGCACTGACCATTAAATCACGAGCCCTAAAATATATCCCTATATTTATTTATTTGGTTTTGTTTTTGAAACTCAATAAAACTTTAATATCGTTTTTTAATCCATATCGAGTGGTACATAAAGCAATGCGCATACGGTGTTTCTAGATTTTTTGATAAATGAATGCTCATATTATTATTAATATTTAAAGTTGTAGCAACGGCGAGGAAAAATATTTTGATAAGAAAATTTGGAAGTCTAGGCTTACGGCTTATGACCTGGTAGTGGCTGGTTTCAGTGGTCACTTTATACACTGTGTAACATTCACCATTCAACCTATGTTTAAACACCCACATTTCCTCAACTCTTCCATTTGTTGACTTTTGTATTTTTAGTAGAAGAACCAATTCATGTACTAGGCAACGCCTGAAAACAATGTTTATTTTATACTAGTTCGTTAATTCACCAATATTTTGAGTATGTCGAAATGTTTGCCAACAGGCTGAATTTTCTCTCTAAGAAGTGATTGATATCTGAATTCCTTGCAACAGAGAGAGAAAACCTTTTTGAGAAGGGATTATGGAAATCTAGTCATTTACAGGGTAAAGGTTTCAGCAATTTTACTTCATCAAAGTCAACAAATGAAAGAGTTGAGGAAATATGGATGTTCAATTATAGGAACAATCATGAATGTTATTATTATTATTATTATTATTATTATGCATAAATTATATAGCGCCATTTTCGTAGTATAATACCTCAAGGGCGCTTTACAAAGTGATTATATAAAGATATAAATTTAATTTAAACTTTTTAATTTAAGAAAAATAATGTACTATATCACCACATGCTAAGAATTTATTCAAATGATTTATTAGAGAACAAGTGGGTTTTAGGTTTCTTCCAAAACATCACTTCACTCTCACAGTTTCGCACCTCTGCTGGGAGAGCATTCCGTGCCGTAGGGCCTGCGACCGCAAATGCGCGTTCGCTGAATTTAGTCCGCTGTTTGCGTAGAGGTATAATAACTTTTATTTTTGACGTAGATGTAGCTGATCTAAGCGTAAGACGCCTGTCAGCTAGTTCATCTGGAATGCAGAGTTCCCTTAGATATTCTGGAGCAGAGTTGTGCAGTGACTTATACATAAGCCAACAGAGTTTGTATTCCACCCTCTGTGGAAAACGTAGCCAGTGTAATTTCCGAAGTAGTGGAGTGATATGACTAAACTTAGAGATTCCAAAAATAAGTCTCGCTGCGGCATTTAATACAGACTGTAGGCGAGAGTCACAGTGTGTAAATAAACCAGCCAATGACAGGTCATAAAACTTTAAATAACTCCCTAGGGAGGAAATACAGCCTGTCTGCAAACAATCGGACATGCTCAAAACATTGTTTATGTCAAACATTTAATTTAATATTACTGAACAGTAGTATATAACCATTTACATACTTCTATATGTCTACCGGTTTCGAGACGTACCCGTCTCTTTGTCGTGTTAAAAAAATCTAGTAAAAGCTTCAGTTTCATGCTCTTCAAATCTTAATTTCTAAATTTGTATAGACATTACGATGACCGATAGTTTGAAAAAACCCAAAATACTAAAAAACCTTGAAGAAATCTGAAGATTTAAAAAGTTAGATTAAACGCTTAAAAAATTAAAAAACTTTTTCCCTTGGCCTGGTTTTATCAACTTTTCGTAAATTTGTAGCAAATGGCAAGATGAGCCGCAATTAAAAATAATTAAGAGAGATTCGGAAGGGAAAAATACGTGGGTTAAAATAAACATTTTCATCAACAAAACGGTTATATTTCATTTTATTTATTTATTCAAAAAGTTAATACACGTAAACAGTACGCATATATATTCATAAGGGCGGGCATATAGCCTTAAAGCAATTTCTTCCTACCTACCCAAACCGTTCAATTTGAGAAAATCAGTGTCACATGAACATGCTGGACGTATATTATAATATTTTCATTACGTAACAAAATACAGATAAACATATCTATTTTTTTGGAAATAAAAATTGACTAAATGTGTCGGTCAAAATATAAGTACAGTAATGAATACAAAGAAAAATAAACTTAAAAACAAAATTTAACTTGGGCAGAATAGTGAATGTTGCACAATATGTAAAGTGGCCACTTAACCAGCCAATGACAGGTCATAAGCCCTGTAAATGCCTGGACTTTCATATTCTCTTCTCAAATATGTTTTCTCTCCCTGTTGCAACAAATTTAGATCTAAAAACAATGTTTTATGAAAAAAGTTTATAAGTATAGTAAAAAGCATGAAGGATATGTGAAATATGATAAAAAAAAAAGTTTAAAAAACATGTTAAATAAAAAGTATTTGAGGAAAACTCATTTATTTAAAGATGTATTTGTACTTATTTTTTATTGATTAGGTACGGAAGTAGAATAAAATTATAATTCATTAAAAATATTAAATGCTTCAAAAAAAATATGTACAGTTAATAACCACAGAGTTAGAACTTTAAGTTAAAATTTTATTTGGCAGGAATTTTGTGTCAAAATATTATTTTTCAAAATTTAAATTGAAAACATAATTTCATATAATATTCCCAAGGAGTTTTTGTAAAAAAACTCATTTAGAGACATGCAGATAACAATATTAAAAAAAAATCAGAATAGAAATTATGATACACTACAAATTAAAAGAGTATCAAAAAGTTTTAAAAAATTAAAAAATTAACATAATACAAGGTAATAAGGTAAAAAATTGGATTTGAAATTATCTGTTTATAATACAATCTGTAAAAATAAAAAAAACATGTATGTACATAATACTCGTACATACCGAATGAGTACGAGATAAAATGTTAAATAAATACACAATTACAAGAATGAAAAAGTTTTCAAAATAAACAAAACATATGTACCCAATACAAGCTAATTTAATTACGTATACATAGTACAAGCTAAAAAAGTATGAAAAAAATTTAAAACCATTAAAATACTATTAAAAATGACTTATAAAAGCTAAAACAAA
>NW_028279648.1:0-49695 GCF_059751315.1 Micrasema longulum
TGTGGTGAATCTTGCCAGGTAATGCAAATGCCTCAAGAGAGCCTCAACCCAAGTTGCCTGTTCTTCACACCCGATGACTTTATTTAAGTTTTATTCTGTGGAACTAAGGGACGCGGGATTTCCGTGAAAGGAAAATAGAGTGCTAGCTAGCAATAAAGTCTCCCGGAGGCGACTGGCGAAGTCCACATGCTTCACTTGAAAGTGAATGTGGAAAAGATAAACATAAAAAAATACTCGAAATCTACGTCACTGTATTCATTGATTCACATAGTAAAACACGCATATTTAAAAATGTTTTAAAATAATAGAAATGGCATTATGATGAAGCAATATTTGGTGTTTCATATAGTACATAAATATAAGATATTATAGAGCCTGTAACTGGGAGGACGGGTCATCGGTAACAGAGCGATGGGGGACCTCAATGCCTATCGATTAACCCCCATGTATTTTCAGCAATATTCAGTCTTTTTTTTTAGTTTTATATAGGACATGTTGTTTAAGTCATCCGGTTGTAATATATTTTTTTCATCCATTACGTAAATATTTTACTATGTAAATATTATGAAGGTACTCGTGCTTACAATATTGGATAGTGGAAAATCGTAGTTACTAAATTTTTACTCTAAATAAAGGCGCTATTGATCGTCTACTAAATTAATATTTTCGACGACGATTTTAAATAATTTTGTTATTTATTTAATTGCAGATTTATGTACTTTTTAAAATTATGGTTAATAATTTTTCATCACTAGGGCACGCGATTATTATAAAGGTATTTCTTTAGATAACTCGTAAATATGTACTTACCAAATTAATAAACGGTGGGCATTTAAATAATAAAAGAAAATTATTTATGAAACTGATAAAATGTGTAATTCATATGTAAATATGTACTGACCAAATTGTCTCATAAACGGTGGGCCTTTAAATTATTCTTAAAAAAATAAGTACATATTTATGAAACTTTTAAAAAGTGTAATTAATACGTAAATATGTACTTACCAAATTGTCTCATAAACGAAAGGCATTTAAATTATTTCTAAAAAAAAAAGTATTTATAAAACTGATCAAACGTGTACCTAATTGATATGCACAGTACAGAACATTTGAAAAACTTAACAAAAATACATATATTTTTTCATTGAAATCGGTGAAATTGTAGAAACGGCTAAGATTTATAAAAAAACAACGTTTACACTGAAGTGTCTAATTTAAAAAAAGTTGGTAAATTTAGTAAAAGTTGTCTATCGATATAAAACTACCATATATAATATGATAGTTGCGGATAATAAAATAATGATGATAATAAAAATATTAGTCACTTTATCCATCTGTGTATTACTAGTAAAAGCTTTCGATCGAGTTTATGTGGAAAACACGTCTGCTGAAAAATTATTAAGTAAAGACTCAAACCTCTTTATTCCCTATAAAACAATCTTTATCATTATTTTTCTGTAAGTCGCTAGAGTAAAAATGAACAAAAATTGAATTAAGTTTGTTTTTTTTTTAATCTAGAAATATTGCATAAATATATGTTGACATTTAGAATATATTACAATATGTTGTTATATGACTAAAATTATGTTTTTGACGATCATTATATTTAAAATTTATTATAAAAACAAAACTTTGTGATTCGTGATACACAATTTTATTATTTCAAAATAATACTACTTTCGTTTCTGAAAAGCACTCCTCCTATGGACGGGTGATATAAAACTCATTATAGTAGCGTTCTTTTAAAATAATAAAACCGCGTAAAACTAAAAACAAAATTATACATTTATGATAATTTTTAATGAAGTGTTATGAAGTGAATGCCGATTCAATAATATTATCGTTATATCTAATTGGATTTTTCCACTCCTTTACGAAAGCAATAATCAGATAAAATTTATTAAAATCTCGTCTTGTGGCTTACCTGTCAATGTCATTTGTTGCGATACTATAGCGGTCAGCGCATAAGTGACGTAACCCACAAATAAGTACAGATTGAAAAAGGTCCATAAACATGCGTTTTATAAACAAGAAGTGATTGGACCCACTTTATCCCATCCATTAATAAATGACACTGCTCACACTATTATAAGTCAAAAGCTATGTCCCAGAACTCCTTATGTACAAGAGAATACAGTTATTTGAGGAAATGCCAGAAAGTATAAAAAATTTAAAAGGTGTAAATATATTTCAAATGATATGTAAAGAGTATATTTCGATGAACTAAAATATTGTACCTCCATAAATCATAATACTAAGAAAATTGCATTTGAAGTTTTGCATATCTTGGATGAGATTTTATTCAATAGAAATAATGTTTTGCATCTGATGTAAAAACAATATTTTGGCATGGATTTATGTTTGGCATAAAAATAAATATATTGTTATGGAGATACTATATCTGTGCCATTAAAAATATTGTTTACAGATTTATCATATTTTAATAAGCATATATGTATCTTTGAATCGGTAGGCTTAGGAGTTGCAATACTTTAACACATAAAATAAAGGTTAAACTTAATACTTTTCAGTACTTTTCTCTTTCAACTCTTTTTACTTAATTTTCGGCAAAAATCGGAAATACAATATTTTAGCTCTTAGCCATCAATATGTAAAAAAATACTGGGATATATATTTTTTAAATGGTGAACATGCAAAGGTTAATGACGGCAGGCGTCGTGGCGCAGTTGGTTAGACGGCCGACTGTGAAACTGGCGTCGCAGGTTCGATTCCCGCCTGTTGCAAGAAAAAAATCCATGAAAGATTTTCTTCTCAATTGGTCTGGGTGTTGTGGTGAATTTTTTATTACCTCTTTCCATAGTTCCTCTTTCCCACCTGCTGACAAGCCTCTAAAATAGAGGCCTAGCAAGTTATTCCTTTAAAAAAAATATATATATTTAAGTGTACATATAAAAGAACAGTTTGAATATTATAAATTAGGATAGTATGTGTACAATGGTGATAAATAATGTTAGAATAAAGCTCGAGTTTCCTAGGACAGCGGTGCCCGTATTTTAACGGCCGTAGTGAACATTAATGCGGTTGACAGCCGTCGTAACGGTGACTAGAGAGTGGTTTCCTATAAAAATGGTGTTGATAACACCGTTAAAAAATAAAACCACTCTCTAGTCACCACTACGACGGCTGTCCACCGCATCACCGTTCACTACGGCCGTTAAGATACGGGCACCGCTGTCCTAGGAAACCCTAGCTTTAGTGTAGATGTAAATATTATGTTTTAAAATATATATGAGACTGTGTTTATGATAGAATATAATAAAATAACTTTTTTTTTAATTAAAAAAAAAACAGTTTATATTTTGTATACAGGTCTACCTACATACATGGCTAAACTTTAGATTCGATTATATGTATAAGTTCCACATGTTTCATGTCATCCATCAAAGGCCGTTTACACGTGGACAATACAAAATTGTTTAGAAACAGGACTCGACCATTGTCCACGTGTAAATTGCAATAATTTGTAGGAAAAAAATTGTTCCGTGACATCGCCACCGAGATAGACGGGCAAGCTGATTTCAAAATGTAACGAGACCCAAAATAGTCCACTATCGGCTGATGAAGTATGCGCGGCTAGCCTTAGCTTTCGATAATTGCGTACCCATACCGGATTCTTCAATTCGACGTAAAAAATGATATTAGCCTTAGATACAAATGACTATTTATTGTTCTAATTTTTTTGAAAAAATTGAAATAAAAAGGCAACTTTTGTTGACGAGATCTTTTATAAGACAAAAGGCAGATCGCTGTTAGATATAGATAAATACGAAAAACTGTATAATATTATTTTTATTTATATCCCTACAGAGATGAGGTAGAATTTCTTTTAAATTCAAGATTCAGGATTATGGATATTCGAGCGTTTACAGGGCTTATGACCTGTCATTGGCTGGGGTTAAGTGGCCACTTTATGTAGGTACTACAACATTCCCCATTACGCTTATTTAGCGAATATCCACACCAGGTAACATTTTTGGTTTTTGTATATATGCTACGAATCAAGAACCCATCCACAAGCGAGTTGGATGCGCCATCTATGCATTGATAATGAAGTTAAGTATTTAATTAGCAGATTACTTTATTTTATGTAGTTAAGACTCATTAGCCGAGTTAAATTAAGTACTAGTAAACGTCTGCAGATGACTCTACAATTTATTTAAAATAAAAATATATACCTACTCCGTCTTGGGAGAAAATCCAGATTTGTGTGCAGGTACCCGAACCAAAAAATGTTGTATAATATTACGCTTTTGATCTTATTTACTGCTATAAATCTCGTAATCATAATCATGAAAATTATGAAATAATAAACGGTGAAAGAAGATTACGACCAGATCTTCAAGTCTCGACACAAATTAGTCTCGAGACTGAAACAATACTTAGAGACCAAGTTCGAAATTTCATGACTTTTCGATACCAACGATAATTCGTTTAAAAAATAGTAAATATAGTAAATAAATCACATCATAGCATAATTTTAATAAAACATTTTATCAAAATGAATACAAATCATACCAAACAACTATCCCTTTATCATCGAACACATATCGATCACAATAGACTTACTCAAATAACATGACTTCATGAACTAGGCAATAGTTATTCCCACGTATTTAATATATTTAGTGTAGTATATTGTTCCTATAGAACAAACCTTTTGAACTTTTTCAAAGCTGGTGAATAACAATTTTTATTGTTATCAAAAACATTTTTCACTTTGTGGTATGACATTTTTACACTTATTTGTTTTTAAATTTGTATAAACCACTTATTTTTTTAATTACACTTAAAATAAGTTAAATTCCCGACGATGAGGTAGTAACCTCGAAACCGGTCGAAGTGTAATTAAAAAAATTAAGTGGTTTATACAAATTTATAAACAAATAAGTGTGAAATAATAATTATATTTATTTATTCATGCATTTCATAATATACACAGTTTTTTGTTCACTTTGCCCAGCTGTATGAAACAGTTCTTATGATTTTCTTGTTGTATAACTGTAGAATATTTTATTCTACTGAATATGCTGTATAATTTTAAGGTTAATTTTAAATATAAATCTTGCATAATTTTTAAGTTTTTTTTATAAATCTCGGGTATAAGGAAATTTATGTTTTAAAAAAAAATTATTAAGCCAAATATGTTAGTATTATAAATGTTTGTAAAAGGCAGATTTGCCGTTTATGTTAATAAAATAAAATAAAATAATTATATTATATTATAATATTATCGTCGTTATATTTTACGACGTTGTAAATCATTGAAATTCAACTCAAGAATATAGTGCGTAACTAGTGGATTTCCTTAAAACTAGTACAGAAAGTCTCTGATTATTTTTACACCTAAAGTGCGATTTAGAATGTTCTTTTGGGGATAAAAAAAAAGTTGCTAGCACGCAATCAGTATGTAAATTACGCGCTAGCAACGCGTTCTTTACTTCCTAGAGAGCGTTCAAAATCGCACTGCTGGTCTAGAAATTTTGAGACTAGCATTTCAAGTCTCAATATTGAAAATTTCTAGATACTCTCAAAATTTCAAGAGTTTTAAATTTTGAATGGAAGGCATAATTACAACATACGATCCTAGACTCTTTTACCGACTGGTTAGTAAAAATTTGTGTCCTGTTTCTGAAATACACGATGTAAATAGTATTATAGTACTATGTCATCATCATTTCCTTGGCGCAATTAAGGATGCATAGGGCACTTCATCGGTACACCCTTTGAAGAGTATCATTTTTACGCTTCAGGTATCAGTCCAGGGACTTCGAAATATTATAGTGTGAAAACACCCCTTAAAATAAATATTTCATGTCAACCATGTCGGGAATCGAACCCAAGACCTCTTGCATGGTAGGCAAATGCGCTGACCCTTACACCACAAGGTCGACTACTATGTATTATAATTAATACGAGTATTACAATATATAATCATATTACATTATTTAAAAATATTATTACATTATTATAATATATTATTATAGTGTATGTAAAGTATACATATATAATACATGTAGCTTTAGAACAGGTATTTTTGTATCAAGTGAAGCTGCTAGAATTATTTTTTAGAACTTTTTATACGTCAAATACTTATTTTGTATGGCAAGTATAAACTTTTTTGCCAATAAGAGCCGAATTTCGGCACTGAATTGAACTGATATGGATGTGCACTTATTATCGTTCATACAAAGAAATATATTTTCAAGATAGTCAATATTATGGTAGAACATAATATTATTTATTGATTCAATTAAATTCGAACTTCCTCAATCACTTATCTGGTCGGGACTTCAGACCTCGCAAATCCAATGTGCAGCGACAGATATCGGCTTGTCAGTGTCCATCCTCAAATCATCAGATTACCCGGCGTGAAATACTCAATATTTAAATTTATTTCAACAGAGAGGGAAAACGTTTTTGAGAAGGGAATATGGAAGTCTAGGCATTTACAGGGCTTATGACCTGTCATTGGCTGGTTTAAGTGTCCACTTTACACACTGTGTAACATTCACCATTTTGCCCATGTTTGAACTTCCACATTTCCTCAACTCTTCCATCTGTTGAATTTTGTGAAGTAAAAGAGCTGAAACCTTTATCACTTCTCAAAAACGTTTTCCCTCTCTGTTGAAATAAATTTAAACATGAACAGCCCCCTGGGGAGAAAATCCAGCCAGTCTGCAAGCATCTGGACATACTAAAACATTGTTGAATTACTACCTGGTAAAAGAAGAAGTATAAAAATTGGAAAATTGTTTTCAGGCGTTGCCTAGTAGGTGATTTGGTTCAGCCGGATGAATCTCACCCACGTGATAAAGGATTGTGGAATGTGACTTTGAAAACGTCAAAACACCGAACAAATTAAACCACTTGACAACATGGCATGGTTATTGAGTAAATGCAACAACATAACATCAGTAAACAGAATCTTATAATCTTTTTTCTTTAAATACCATTTAATTAAATAAAATCTGAGTTACAATAACAATATTATAATATCTTATTTGAAAGCAAGAATGATAAGAAAAATTAAATGACAACTAAAATACTGTCAATCCAACAAGGTATCTAGCAAATTTTAGCTCTGGAATATTATAATGTAGGAATATAATATAATATTTAAATGTTCTTTGTTCGTGCTATTATTTATATATAAAAATATCCAATAAAATTTTTACAACTTGAACCGAATTATTTTTAAAAAGAAGACAAGATTTGACTGCTGTCCAAGGTTTGGTGGAATAATACTGCCAAATTATTTTCAAAATGTTTTCGTTTTCTTGGCAATAAGTACAAAATTTCATCATTGAAAGAACCTTCCGATTTATATTGATCGTAATAAGCGTAATCCATTCCGTATTCGTAAATAAAAGCAATACTGAGAGACGTGAGCAAATAACGACAACCGGTAAACGTCAAAAAATGACGCCATCTTGATTATTCTACTACAGTAAAACGTTTTACTCGCCAACATTGGCGGGTTAAAATTTTAACTAATGGTTAAAGACTTTTACTATCCACCGTTAGTTACTATAGATGAAACAACCCATTTTGTCCATTTTTAACTATTACCACAGATTTGTTACTATTACTAACGATCAAACAACCGGGCCTATGCGTAATTGACATAATTTTTATGCCTAAAATTCACGTTAAAAGTATCAATAAAGACTTCGTATTATTTCGTTGTTATGCAAAACAAAATTATTGTTTTCATGAGAGTAACTTTTTTCGAAGATATTATATTATTAGCTAATTATAATAATTGTTATTGATGTGTCAATAAAATTAAAGTGATACAAGGGCGGATACTTTGTATCGGTGAGATAACCTTTTATGAATATTGACTTCCTTTATCAGAAAATTTGCAACGATATTCAGCTCGTTAGTAAAAATAAACGCGTTTGTTGAAAAACATTTGTCATTACACGCTACTGAACAAATATAGATTAAGGCTAGTAAGATTATTACGAAACATTATTTTTTATCAATGTCTTAAAACAACCGTGTTTTATTAAATAAGAAGCATATGCCTTCATTGAATAGAGTTTATTACTCCTGTTAATTTTGATTCATTTATGTGACGCTGGAATAAATAATATCATATCAGATGATGGATGCTGCAATGTTGTCTGAAACGTCGGCAATAAATACGATTACAACAAAGTGAAACGATTTTATTTGTTTTTTTTTAGTATCGGAAATGCAATGAAATAAATAAATAGTGTCTTGACAAATATATTTTTTAAAATTTTATTTTATTTGTTACTAGCGGACCCGACAGACGTTGTCCTGCCCAAACGTCGGCTTGCCTTGGAAAAAGGCTTTTCATTGATAAGTAGGTACCTAGGAACTTGTTTATGATTAAATTCAAAATCCAAAAATTGTTAATATTCAAATACTGAATTAAATACTGGTTAAATTCCAAAACATAAATATTTTTCAAATATGGCATTCTTTTTGCAAACGTCCAACTTCGGTCTTCTCACTAACAGAGGGGTTTACTTATGTAGGAATACGATTTTTAAAAATGCATTAAATTTAATATTATTTTAGTATTATCGAAAATCCAGTAAAATGAAATAAATTGGTAGAAATTATAAGGAATTTAAGTAAATAATCTGATATAGACCCACAAAAAAGTAAACATTTATGCTCCTTACTTCTTTTTTACATATTAGATTGAACATATTAATATCTACGAACACGCACAGCGCAAAGATTTATAGTTCTCTGAAAACCGAACGTAAATCGGTTAAGCCGTTTAGGAGGAGTACAATGACATCACACGTATAGAGGAATTATAAATATAAAGAAGGTTCACAAACGACATGGGTAAAATAATTACAATTTGTTACAAATTTTTATTTTATTTTTAATATTATGATAATAAAACTTTGTTATCGGTGTTACACAGGTTTATTCTTTAAAAAGGGAAAAGGGGTTTCGGGAGAACACTCCTCCTATCGACGGATAATATACAACTAATAGTACATACATAATATTGTTCACGGTTTCACCGAAACTATACAAAAAACAAAATAAATAATCAGTGATGGAACCTTCAGTAGCGTGGTTATTCCACTTATCCAAGTTGTTGGCGTATTTATGGATAGTTATCTAAAGTACATATATGGAAACATGATCACTGAGGGAATTAATGTTACGTGGAATTTAGTTATTAAAATCAAGCACATAATTTACAATAAATAACTAAAATTTGGTATGTGGCTAGACATTACTCGTGCATGCGAGTGCTCTCCCAAAACAGTAGTAGTGTTCTGGTACAATAATAAAATTGTGTAACACAAATAACAAAGTTTTATTATCATAATAATTTTAAATGAAGTGTTACGAAGTGAATGACGATTAAATCAATAACACAATTTGTTATGTTTAGACATTGTCAATGAATTATGTGTGAACACAACATGCACAAACATATTAAAAATAGTTTACATATTTTAATTGATCGATTTATAAAATACCATTTATATTATGAAAGTTATTATGATAAATATTTTCAAAAATAATAAAAAAAAAAAATAATAATAATCAATATTTTTTATTGTTATTTTATTTTCTTTTTATTTTTATTTTATTAGGGAAATCAACAGTTCTACATACGTTTTTTTAGTAAACAAACAGATATAGTGTATAAACTCAGAACTAATAACAGATTTCCACATAGTATACAAAGTTAGTAAAGAATATATATATTACATATCAAATAAATACATACAATTTATACATATAAAAATGTTATTTTTAAGTACTCAATAATCAAAGATTTTTTAAATATTAATTTTAAGAACATTAAGTTACTGTAAATTGGGCGGGATAAGGACAAAAATATAATATTAAGTTATTAAATAATGTGTAATGTAACATTAAATAATGTATAATGATCTTGAAAGGAGGGTAAATGCGGGTAACAAAAACGGCGCACTAATCGCGGTAATGAGAAATTTATTAATTTTTTAAAATTATTAAATAAAAGCTCCGTTATTCAATGCCCAAAATCATGTTTTTCATCATTATCATCACCCGTCTCTTGTCCTATGGTGAACATAGGCCTCCCCCTTCAGTCTCCATATCTCCCTATCCTGAGCCAACCGCATCCAACCACTTCCTGCAACTCGTCTTATCTCATCAGACCACCTAATCTGAGGCCTGCCGACACTTCTTGTTCTTCTTTTTCCATGTTTATATAAATCTTTAAATAAGTTAGTTTGTTTTTAAAATACCCTTAGATAAAAAAAAAAGATTTACTTCACCTAGTCAGTTTACTACAATGAAATAAATACCAATATTTAATAATAACACACCCAACTCAAAACGCACAAACGAACTCAAATTAAAATATTTTTTTTCTTTTTTTTTTACATAAAATAATTTAATTAATCAAATGGTATAAAAATATCTTAATTACATATTAAAAGCATGCGCTGAAATCATTTAATTAATTAATTGATTTATTTACATACATAAGTTTACTGTTTTGAGACATAAGTGCCAACTCCATGGGACTAAAAGCCCTGTGTTGAGATGGGACTAGCAATTAGTTGACACAGACACATGAGTATATCATCACAAATATACGATCAGAAACATTTTTTTTTTTTTTTTGAATACGTATATATATGGCAATTTTAGTTAAACTTTTTTTTAGATCCCAGAATTCCATTACATTTCAAAAAATATTTAACGTGTGGTGTCATCATAAACAATAGTCTACACAATTCATTTAAAAACGTAGTCATTGTTACCCTATTTGAAAAGGGGGCTGAAAATATTTTTCAGTTGGCGAAAAGCGCTTGCGCCACTCGTGTTTAGAGCCTCATCGGATACGGATCGTGGCGGCCGTGTGTTTCGTACTGTTCATTCCACCCCATTTCATTGCTTCATCCCCTGACCCCGCACCCTGCCGCATAACGATCCATAAACACAAGACACCAATACCTAGCTTTTCTCGCTTTGTTGACATTCATCTGCATCGCTCTACCTTCTTCGTTCCGCTACGTTCTGTTCGGTGGCGCTGGTGACGTGACTTTCTTTACATAATATTTCTGTGTCACGTGTGAAACAAACTATGGCGGATGTTATTTGGTATTTGAAAATGTGCGCGGTGAACGAGGTAGCGGAACGTCTTCTGAGGAAAAACTGTGATATGATTACCAGCAGAGAACTTTTGTAATATTCGGATGTCGTCATGAGAACGCGTGAGAAATGGGACAACGACAGCGGATTATTGAGATGATTTGGTAAGATATTGTTTTATTCACATAGGAAATAATTTGTATTTAACACTTACGGTTAGACATAATTTTAAAAATAAAATTCACAGAGTACACGTTTTTAACAAAAATGGTCAATGTAAGCGTGTTTCTCATATTTTTTTCTCAATAAGTTTCATCGTATCTTTGCTGAGATGTTTGTTTTCATAAAAATGTGAGTATACTTAAAAAAACACTATTATTTTATATTTAAAAAAAAAAAACAGCATTCTTCAAAAGTGTTAACAACAAAATGTAACACTTTAAATTTATTGGCGATTTAATATTTTTTAATGAAATACAATAGTATTTTTTTGTATTTTAAGTAAACTTTAAATATTCTTTATTGAATGATTTAAACTTCAAAATATGATAATATTTTTAATTGATGTTAACATAAGTTGTGTCCCTTTTTTTCAAATGAAGAGAACAAGAGAAACTGATGTTAACATAAGCTGTGTCCGTTTTATTCCAAATGAATAGAACAAGAGGACAACATAAATAAAATTCGACAAATTAGTCGATAGTGTATTCTCCTTCATTATTTTACAAAAAACAATATATCCCGATCAGTTTTGGCAGCTTTAACGCGATTGAACGCGAACAGAAATAGACGCTGATTATGTTCACATTCATCTACTTGGCATATCATTTTTAGTGCTTGTAATCAAATAAAATAATGCAAGTAACGTAAAATTAAACACAATATCTTTTGAGCAGAAAAATCTGTTTCAAATGACATTTAGCTTTTACCACTTATTTTTGCTTTTGGCTCTTCTTAAAATTTAAAAAAAAAACGGACAACTTATGTTAACACCTGATATGTTAGGCTGTTTTATTGATTAGGAGCACACTCCGAGAAACTACACCTTTGTATTTTGTATGTAACATAGGTAATAACTAATAACTATAGGCTTACTGGCAATATGTGCATTATAAATACAACCTGCGCTGCATCTGGCCGCATAAACGAGTGCAGTGCGGTCAGGGACGGATTAAAAAATAATACATCTTCTTTTTTTTGTGAAACTAAGCAAAAAATAATAACGCGACATTATTAGAAAGATGAGAGTCACGGGTATATGCGGCAATAGTTTGTTAGGAGAATGTATAAATTCGTAGACACATTTATATTTGATAAAAGCTTCTAGGGGGTTATCGACGAAGGTAAATACGTCATTTAATAATAAAGGAATATGGAAATCAAAGCATACCCAGAGCTTGTGACTTGTCTTTGACTGGTTTAAGTGATAACTTTACGATCCATATACCATTATTATATTTTGTTATTAGCATTCTACTTCACAAAAATCAACGCATCGAAGAATCGAAAAAATTATAGTGGTCAAACGTAGGCATAGCCGTGGATGATTCGATTTTCAAACTCAATACCAATGAGGTTCTCCATTTCCTTAAAAATAATTGTCAATCTTAATAAAATCTTAAAGAGAGTTAAATCCAATTTTTGTGTACAAAGATTTCGACATACTCATGATTTAACATGAAAAATAATCATTTGATTTTTGAAAATCTATGTATTATTCAATGGATTACTACTGCAGTACCCTTTGCACCAGGGGCAAAGCATGTATTGGAGCGATTATGTATTGGAGCTTACCATTATATTTGACTAAACATAAAAATGTTTTATTGTAACTTTATTTACAGAAAAACAAATAAATAATTAACATTTATTTTAAATCGTTTCCACCGTTTGTATTTTTATCCTAATATAAATATACATTTAAATCAAGTGAGCCCAGCGCCTGCGGTGAGCCAAGAAACTAGCCGATTATTCCAGCTTATTTTTTCATAAAAATAAGTATACTGTATTTTAAATGTCTTTACCCCAGTGCGGGTTTTTTCTCCTAGATTAAACTTGTAGATTACACAAATTTTTTGAAGATTCTTGATTTGAAAAACAGTATTTCAAACATTGTTTCTTAAGGACTTTTTACTTTGAAATAGTACTTTTGACATAAGACCGTTGTTTATATACTCATCTTCTTTTTTTTATACCAACTTTACTTTTAAACACTTTTCTATCTTTTGATGCTTTATATTGTATTTTTAAAATTTAATGTTGTTTATATACTCAGATTTTATATAACTTTCATGTATGTAAAAGCCTTATGGGCGTGAAAAATTAATAAAATGAAGAAATAAAATAATTACTTTCATGCGTCATATTGCAGGACATAAAGCGCTCCACGCGGCCGTTTTTAGCACTATTAATTACTAGAACTATGCGGCCAGTTGACATTTCAATCGAATACCTAATACCGACTGAATTCATAGTGGAATTTATTTATTTATTTTTTAATGAATTATATATTAAAGTAATGGATAATATATCTATATTATATGATATATCATAAAGTTACATCGTTTGAGTTGATTTCATGGATGAGAGTTGTTGTATCACACAGAACCACAGAAAAATATCAATTTATAGTATCTATTACTTACATTATATTATGTACCTCCTATGTATGTAGGTGCAAATATATATTTTTTTATAGCTTACCTGTAAATAAAATCACCATTCGCCACTACTTTGCACTACTGTATTATAGTTCCGTGGTAGTGCCACAGGCTCTCAAATCAGAGGTTGATTCGCTCTAATATTTTCCTATTCTCTATTGCAGTTATTTATGACATATTAATTGAACCATTAATTGACATTGCTCAAAAAATTATTTGAAAAAATAATGAAATTGATTTATACCTACAATTTTCGTACATAAATAATAATCTGGTAACTAATAAACCAACGAACACACTAAATTTCCTTATGCAAACATTTTCTTTTCTGTGTTCTAGACTGTTTTCTTTACACGTGAAAGCAATTTGCATAGAAATATCCAGCTATTAGCAGACTCAATTTATTGAGAGAACTCTCTCCTCTAGCGAACAAAATTGAGTTAGGGTAGTATTTTCCCGATTCCAAACAATGTCCCTGGAAAATGAATTACTCGGGGCATTTTAAAAGTAGATTGTATCGTTTAGATGGGTTTAATCTTTTCGACACAAAGTCTTAGTTATTTTTTGTATTTTTTTATAAATAACTCCCAAAATACCTCATTTTTGTGTTAATAATTTGTGTATAATTTTGAAGAGATACAATCTACTTTTTTGTAGCATACAGGGGGGGGGGGATAAAGGGTGCGTGTCAGTTAAATACCGCTCTTTTTTGTCATTCATCGTTTATATCCTGTACTCTTCTAACGCAAAATACAGGTAGCTCGCACAGCTTTCAATAAACTGAGAAATATTTTCTGCAATCAATGTGCTATGTTTGGTCAATGCTCTTGTGCGAAGTTGAACTGTGGACCTTCAAGATCAGTACTGTGAACCGGCTAGAAGCATTCGGAATGTGGAAGCATCGTAGAATGCTTCGGATTCCAAGGACTGTTATGGTCAGCAATGCAAATCAGCTTCAAAGATCATGACTAGGTAAACAGTAATTTGCTGACTAATTCAAAGTCTGGAAGGCATCCTAAGGGCATGTGCCTAGACGAGAGATTTACGAACTAATACAGTTAATTATAAAAGGCAAAATAGAAGGCCGACTAGGAGTCAGCAGAAAGCAGATCTCTTGGGTCCGGAACATACGAGACTGGACGTGGTTAAAAACAGTCGAGGCGCTGTTAAGAGCTTCTCAAGATAGGGACACATACTCAGGAAATATTCGTGAAAATATTCTAATTATAATGGCTAGATATATATTTGAAAAATAAATATCTAGCCATTATATAATGATGTTTTCATCGAAAAAAACTTAATTGAAATAAATTTAAAATTCTTTATTCTTTATACAAATAAATATGTTATGATCGATAGTATGATTTGTTGATAGTGATACGATTCTCGATTCCATAAACATAAGACATATAAATTCAGTCGTATTTACCTATGACTTTAATTGTTAATATCTATGTGGATTTATAATTTGTACCGAGGTTCAGTCATTTTGAAATTCCAACTCCTGAGGACATTCAAAGCATTGTATTTGCGCAAAGCATATTGAGTTTCTCGCCCAAAGGTCATACGGTTTTTATTCCTTTTATATGATAGATTTCTGAAATAAAAACAAAGATGCGAGAAAACGAAAAAATATCACGATATTTTTTTTAATAATTTTTTTAGTCAAATATAAAGTGGTTCTGAAACTCTTTTAAACTACCGATTATAAAAAAGTTATAAAAAACGCATTAATATAAAACGGTGGAAGAGACTAATGACTAATGGAAGGAACAGTAATGTATATTTTCGATACCTACATGGTTGTGATTATTTTTGTAAATTATGTAGTACGTTTTTTTTAGGAACGATACTTTAAATTAAAATAATCTCATTTGGAACAAGTTTTTTACTATGTTTTTTTGCTGTTTTTTTTTTAACAATATTATTTAAATCACAAAACAAAACATATTAAACAGTATTCGTTTCGATACACTATCAAATTATATAACGGTTTGTAATCGGCTGCTCAGACATAAGTGTTAATTAAAATTCAAATAAAAGAGTGCGGATATAATATTGCATGAATACATGTATGTTTTTTTAGTTTTTGATCTTTAAAAATGAAGACAGCATTGAAAAAAACTCCCCAAGATCAGATAAATAGTTGAAAATATTTAAAAAGTACGAAAATGAAAAAAAAAACAATTGAAATAATAAATATTATTCATTATGGTTTTGATGCCTTTAAAAGAAAACTAATGGGTGTTCATAAATGCACTAAAACACGATAGTACGTTGAAGTTATAATAAGGCAGTCCTTTTTGTCGGTCCAATTTTTAGACCCCTTTTCTAATAATTTTGGCGTAATGGTGGCAATTGTGCGTGTTAAATTGGATTCCAATCTTTCAAGAGTTGTTGGTTTGTTTTCGAAGACACGTGGCCTAGCCTTATACTAAATAATCTAATGTCGTCAAATTACAGGATCGTCGAGGCCAATAATTGGTTAAAACAGGAACATTTCCCGAAATAATTTTGTCGCTAATTGTGTATGTCACGGAGTAAATTCACTGTTTCACAAGAACCCTATACTTTTGGCAAACTGAACACAATTTTTTAGAGGAAATGTCTTTTATTCGCAAGCGTAGTTAAAGTGTAAGGCGTTATATTATTAATTTAGGTATTTATTTATTTATTCTTTTTTTTCATTATAAACAAGGATTAATAATAAAAATAATGTGATCTCACTGAAATTACCCGTGACCAGGACACAATATTTGATTTATTTAAAATATGTTGTATATTGTTACAGTTACCGATCACAAATACATGAAAAAGAACTGTGTCATTAAATCAATTAAGCTTATGACAAACGACAAAAAATATTATTGTGTTGGACACCATTTAACATTAAAAAAAAAAATATTAAAATGATTTAATGATAATTTTTAAAAAATTAATTTGGGATGTAATCCAGTTAGAATGCAATTGCTATTCAAATTCATAATTCATAATAATTCTAAATATTTCATATTTAACATTTAAATTTAATTTTTATATTTAAAAGTCCGACGAACTCATCTCATTAGTTTAGAATCATCATCTGTTGCACATGTAATTTATTTCAGAATTTTTGGATAAATTTTCGATTTTCATTAGTTATTTTTAATTTTCCCGCGCGAACAAGCCGCAAGTATATTTTGATTTTTTTAATCTTTGTTTTTACTTTTTGTATAAAATTGTAAGATTCAATATGTCCATGTATTTATAATTTCCTCAAACTAAACGGTTTGAGAAGGCAAAAAGAAATTGCCTTAAGGCAATATGCCCCCCTTTATGTGTATATGTATTGTATATGTATATAAAGTGTCAAATAAAATAAAATAAAATATAACGAATACAAATATTCTGCTAACGTTCTAACTTATCAAGTAATTTAGAGTTAGCATCTGGATAACATACATCCGCATAGTCAAGGAGTGGAAGAAGTAAGCTCTAAACTAATGTTTGCTTAACATGAATTGGCAAGAAATTCTGTAATCTTTTAAGTAAGTGCAAACTGCTATAAAGTTTACGACTACTTCGTTAACCTGATCGTGCCACCCTAAATGCTTATAAATGATAATACCTAAGTTTTTGACGAAGTCATGAATACACCATATTGTTTGGAACTTCTCTCGCGGCAGTCAGGATCAGATCAGATCCTGTAGTCAGGTAGGAGGGACACTTGACGTGGTTTCTTTATTGTTATTATTATTATTATGATTATTATGATTATTATTATACGAAACAGTGGATTAAATGAGTTATTGATCGCCAAAATAACTTATTCTATCGCAGTGAGAATATCCTTAGAATATCAAAGCCACATACACAATGACAGTTCAGTTCTTATTTTGTTCTTTTGTTCTACACATTTAAATAATGTTGAATATTTCATATGTTGGACAGGAGACAAAAATATGGTATTTACCTACTATAGGCATTGCAACGTCTTAACCAGGGCCCAGTAGGCAGCATATAAATCCAACATTACATTAAATGTGGCGTAACCAGAAAGTTTTTTCCACCCCAATAGTTGGCAGGGGACTAGATTTTGTAAACCTCATACAAATTTTTGTATGCTTATGTATATTTCAATATTTTTTGTGAATTCCAATGTTGTGCAATTAATTTTTTTTTTTTTTTTAAACGTACACTTTTTTGTTTTGCGTCGTGACCGACTGCGACACGGTGCAAATGTATTGAAATTACCTGTGCAATTTTTTCCAATAAGTGTTCAGTTTTCCTCTACTCTGCGTTTTATTAAAATAGCCATGTCGTCACCTTCGCTCCACTCCGAATCCGGAGATCGTTTAGTGCTCCGCCTTGTGGTCGTGGCCACGTCTAGAGCCCTCCTGCTTGCAGACCGCTGTAAAGCCAGGCTCTAGGCGGGGTGATTTTATGGACTAAGCAACAAGGTTCTGCGTTGCAGGCCTCCGAGCTGAAGCAGGGTTCGGGCGATCGAACTTAGAAACGGCGGCGTCTGCACAGCGGCCCCTGACTGCGACCTCTCGACAACGTTATTACTCCCCTTCGGGGGGTGAACGCCACGAGAAGTGAGGCCGTAGCCAGATGAACGGTCCCTGTATTCGTCTCACTAATAGCCCCGCCACACTATGCTCCTTGCGCTGCTCATGCCCATGCCCCTCGCGCTGCCGCCCTTTCGCCCGATGTTGCCCTCTCCGCCCACACACTGCTCCACTCGCGACGTTCCGCACTTGTCATTTGTCTTTCTATACAATGGACGATGAAACTGTGACAGCGTGCGGCATTTTTAGTACAGCTAATTATACCAATGTATATTAATATGGAATGATGGAATATTTTTATGTTTTTTACATATTTTTTTAATTACTTTAAAATAAAAAAGTACCTTATAGTCTTTAACAGAATATTTTCTTTTCTCTTTCTTATATAACACAAAAATATTATATCTGTCTATTTATTATATGAGCAAAAATTCATAAACATTTCTTGTATACCCACGAACAGGCCATGCCTTTGTGGGATTTTTGTTTGCTATTTTTACAGTTAATATGAATTTCATTTATATGTAATTATCCTTTATTTTTTTAAAAGGTACTTTGTTTCACGTCAATTACAAAAAATAGTTTAAAAAATGTCACACAAAGAAATATACATCACTTGTGTGAGCGCTCGATGCGTATTGCGACCGCGCGATTATGTGGCCCTCACTCGCGCTCATATTACCGGCCCTTTGACTCGCGTTCAAAAACCGACAAAATAGGGAGCGATGGGCACGACGAGGAGCATGACGAGCGGCATGACGAGTAATGTTGCCACACTACGTCTCTGCCGCCTTTCCTCGCTACATCCCATGCCACTCGTCGAGTGTGTGGCAGGCCCATAAGAATCACAGAGTCCAGCCATTGCTAGCGTTGCGCCGTCTTTGTTCCTTGTTTGTTTATAACCAGGAACTGGAGCAGTAGTCGGATCGGCGAATATTTCGTTAGTCTGATGGCCGCTTGCGACCCTTCCAGTCCGCAACAATTATTACCATTCGAAAGTTCTATCATGACAGAAAAAAACGCCAGGCACTACGACATGTAATGATGTGGGTGAGTTTCGATTTGCTTGCTAACATAATAATGTTTTAAATAAATTCTTTTTAGTATGTTTAAATGCTTGTAGGCAAGGACTCGAGTCCATCTCCTTGGGTGTTATCAAATTTAAAATATATTTAGGGCCCATTGAAAAAACTCAAAATCAAAGTTGACTAAAATATTGGCAAATTATATAAACTCTATATAGATTAATGAGGGGGAAGGGGGGTGAATAGACAGATGTCAACACGTCATCAGAAAATTAGTAAACTAAAATGCTATAATACACAATAAGAAATTTAATAAATACTGGAAAATAAAATGAGAATAGATTCATACATTTTTTAATGTGGGTGGGAGATAATTCCACAGTCGAGCCACATGGACAGTATTTGAGTTTTTAAAGAAAGAAGAAATCTTTACGGGAATTAAGAGCGTTCTTTGATAATATAAACTAAGGGGTAAGCCGTGATCTGATATTCTTAGGGATGAGGGTGATTAAGCACTTCTCCTGATGATATAACTTTACAATAATCTGATTTGCTCCTGATGTTACTGAGACCCGTGAAGATTGATTGTGACGGGTCTCCGTATGTCAATGAGGGTGATAATTATTATCACCCTCCAAGCCCATGTTGGTCTTTATAGAGCCGGGCTACTAAGCGAAGACGAGTGCTTTTATCTTTTGTTTTGTCTATCTAAGCGTTACTAGTAATTTATTGTTCGAAAAATAATGTTATAAATAAATTCAGCGTTTTGGCTTTTACGAATCTTTGGCAAAGCAAAAAGAAAAAATATATTGAATATAATTTCCAACAATTAAAACCAATTCAATTTATATTAGGAAATGTTAAGGTAAGTTGTTTGAATCAACGTGATTATTACCACAATTAATTCAACATTATATAATGAGGGTTTTTTCCAACCATATAAACGATATTGCGAGTTTTAAAGGGCACGTGACATGATGTCATAACAAATACACGTACACGTGTACTTGTTACCATATAACAATAATATTCTACCCCCTCACACGTTGTACTTTCTCACGGTCATCTCTAATACAATTTTGTTAGTAAATAAGAATAAATATATTACATTAATCAAAAAATATCTATTAAACTAATAAGTAGATTCTCCTGATGATTTTATCTGAAGACTCTACTGAGATTTTACTGATTTATTGAACCTACTAACGCCTGAATTAAAAAAATATAACAAGGAAGTTCAGTGGTTTTGTTATATTTTTTAATTTGTTAATTTACTATTAATATTATTAATAAATAAATTGTTAGGGAAAAGAAGTAAAAGTAGTTGCGATGAAACTATAAATAAATATTTAATAAATTTCACAAAAAAGTATAAATAGCATGGTACATCATTGTAATAAAAAAACAATTGATACGTCAATTGATAAACAACCGCAGATCATGTTTTTGCCTAGATCAAAAATAAAAGATGTAATATAGTTTATAAAAAAATATTAAAATCTGCTGGATTTGATAATATTAGAATGAATGATGTAAAAAAACTTATCGATTTATTAGGACCAGTATTAACACATTTAATTAATTGCATTATACTCCAAGCGGAAATACTAGAATGACTTAAATATAGTATAGTCAGACCCATGTATAAAAGTGGTAAACATTCAGACATTGGTAACTATTGACCAATAAGTATTTTACCTGTTTTCAAAAAAAAATTTGAAAAATACATAGCTCAAAAGTTTCCAAAAGAAAAAGAGTACGGAATTGTTATTACAAGATTTTTTTAAATTGAATAAATAATGAACTTAATAAAACATATCACACCCTTGTTCTATTTAATGACAATTCAAATACATTTGATGCAATTACCAATCAAAATTAATAGATACATTTAATAACACTGGAATCAGAGGAAACCTTTTAAAATATTACAAAAATTATTTAACTTATAGAAAAATATGTGTCAAAGTATTAGATGAAAAAAGTGACATAGAGCACGTTTCTTCGGGGGTGCTACAAGGATCAATATTGGGCTCTTCGATATGTGACAGTCATGCATAAACTATTTAATAATGTTAAACACTTTGTATACGCTGATGATACTGCTTTAGTTATGTCTCACATGGATCTCAAAACTGCAAAGAAATTATTGCAAGATGACTTTTTAAACCTGCAAAAATGGTCCTATGACGCAGGTTTAATAATTAACTCAAGAAAACCAAACTTATGCATATAAGATCACTAAACTATAAAACTCACACGACACCGATAATTTTATCACATAACTATGCATGTATCCATAGTGATATTATGCAACCGTGCATGTGTGAAAATATTGAGCAGTATGTTTATTTAGGTTTAAGTATAGATTGTAATTTTAAATGGGATGTACAAATTAGAAAATTGTGTAAGCGATTAAAAGCACTAAGTAATATGATGTATATATCAAAATATTCGGTCCCTGTTATTACTTTACGGATTATTTATTTATCTCTCTCTAAATAATACAATACGATACGCTATAACTTCCTGGGGGTTATCAAGTGAAATTAATATTAATTTTATTCAAACTTTGCAAAATTCTATGATCAAATTGCTACTACCTTAAGATGTATACCGCCAGAGACACAATATTTCAATATCATTGATGTTTAAATCTGTTAATAAATTATCTGACAGGGCTCAACTTTGGTACACATTAATTTGTCAGCATGCGTCGCACTCCGAGTATAAACACAAGTTGGTACGTGATTACAACACCAGGTTTACTAATATGGAAGGGCTAGCTGTTCCTAGATATTGCAATAAAAATGGCAAAAGGACACTGCAATACAGTATGCCTAAAATATTTAACATGTTACCAAACAATATGAAAAATACTGAGTTAAATACAGGAGCTATGATTTTTGAAAGTTTTGTATTTCTGAAATTACTCCGCGTATGACGTTTTATGTTCTCCTCCGTTTCTTCCTTGTTAGTTCTGCCGATTGGTTCGTTGACGTACCGTAAATCGAAAATATTTTACAAATCTCTTATCATTGGTTGATTCATAAAATTTAGTGACGTCGTTCAAAGTAGTTTGTTTTAAAAAATATAATTTTCATTATTTTTTCATACATTTTCAAGAATGTTTGCGTACAAATTCATGCTCTAATTTTTACGACGGATAAGAAAACATTTTTCATATCCATTTTTCCGTGAGGCTGAATAACTACAAGCCCACTGCGTGATATCACCTGATTGGCTCAATTCACACCATGGCAAAAATCCACACAATACGATAGATCATATTAGAAAACTCTAAGCCTATAGCAAATGATCGATTGTTAAAAAAAAAAGACTAACGGCTTAAAGCACGGTTTTCAGATGTTCGGGATCACATTTATATATTTTTTTCAACCCGTTCCCAGAAAGATTTTTTCTGCATTGTTGTCTATTCTGATTCCTTCTACAGGTGAGGAAACATTACAACCGTGCGAGACAAAAAACTTGCTAATTTACGTACAGTACCTACCCGATGAATTAAATTTGTTGCAATGTCAGCTATATTTGTTGGTCATTTTCCCTCACTCACTTTGATTTAAATTACCCTTTAATATTATTTTGTTATAATCAGTATAATTTTTTTTCTGCAAGTATTTAAGTTTATTGATTTGAAATTATTATATTACAAAATAAAAAAATATGTAACTTTGTAATTTATAACTACTTAATACATAAAAATCTTTAAATTTCACTGGTTCTTGAGAAATATATTTCATTTGTATACTTCCAATTAATTATTTGAACTATGTTTTTCTAAAATAAAATTAACAAAGAAATCGAAAACGTCTTTCAGAAGGGAAAATGTACGTATAGAATCGTTTGTTTGAAAATGATCTAACAAGGCGAAATTATAATCCTATTTTTGGTTTGAAAAAAAGTACTTAAAAAAACAGTATGTTTACTTAAATTGGTGTTTCAATTTAACATTTAGACTAAGTCTAGTATCTTCTATTGTTTTTTCTATCTTCAATTTATCTAATTTTCTTTCTTTTTTAACTTATGTATATGATTTGTCTGTAAAAAAATGTTGCCTTGTACGTATTTCACGATAATAAACATTGAAAATTGTAGAGAACATTTATTTCACTAAAATATTAATTGAAGATTAAAGCAATAAACAATGAAAGCGTTTTCACAAGTAATTTATTTCAAGCTTTGAAATTAATTACTTTAGAGGTACGTACTTATAAATATATTTATATCTCACAGCGCGAAAACGAAAATGGAAAATTACTCACTGATTGTATATGGTGATGGTAGAGATTTCAAAGGAAGTTCCCTATATAATTATGTTTGTTGGTAGTCATTAATACAATTATATATAACGTTTGAATATACTCGTCAGACAGACGCAAATTGCTCAGAAACTTGATACGAACATCCAAAAACGTATACAAATGATCTCAAGTAAAATTCTCGAAATTGACACTATTTAATATCATTATATTCCACGAAGAAGTTTTTATTTACCCAAAATTTTAATTGAGTAATGATTTCTTGGACACATCTAGTAAGAATATGGACTTTTAATTGTGTGGGGAAGCATCTCTCATCATCATCAAACCCTTACCCGCTCCACAAAGCAAGAAATAAACATATACTCAAACAGTGGCGTAAAAATAACATTGAAAATTTCAAAAAATACATTTATATTAGTACTGTAATTTATTTGAGAAAAGTGGAGGTTCAGGTATTTACAATTTTTGTGACCTGTTACTGGTCATATGCAAGTGTTTTAGCATTTCGCCTGTCTGAACAAATTTTCAGACGAAAAAAATCGACATTTCTATATTTCGTCTAAAATTTAAAAATATATTTTTTTTCTAAAACAAACTTTGCTGATTTAATAATTTTTTTTTACAATATACATAAGAGGTTAAACAGAATATTAAAAAAGTAAATGATAATTACATAGCAATAAAATACATATTAATAGCAAAAATAGTGAACAAAAAATCCTACAAAGGCATGGCTTGTTCGTGGGTATACAAGAAAATGTTAATGAATTTTTGCTCCTATAATACAAGGACAGTTATAATATTTTTATGTAACATGAGAAAGAAAAAATAAAACATTCTGTAAAAGATTATATGGTATTTTTTTATAGTAATTAAAAAAGGAAATAAAAAAATTAAAAAAAACATAAAAATATTCCTTACCTATTATTAAAGGGCAACAAAATATATCCCAGAAAAAAAGGGTTCATATCTTTAGTTTGAATCCAGGATAGTGCGTGTTCTTTAAAAGAAGGATAATTTTTAAAGTTAGGAATTAATGAAATATTATCAGTAAAAAAAGAGTTCAAAAATTTTGGGCCTATAAAATATGCATGTCTCTGTGCGAGCTTCGTTTTACAATGTGGTATGTCGAGCACACTTGATAAGAATGTTTATTTAAAAAACGTTATACTAAAAATGTAATGATTTTTGCCGGTATCAAACATAATATGAATTACCTAACGAATTTCCAGTTCTAAAAAAGTAACAAAGAGTGTAACACGTGAGTAAATTTTCTCCATCATGGATTTTAATGCTTCAATGAACCTTATAGGGTGTTTTACAAGACATCATACCTTCTCGAATAAGATTATATGGAGCGAAGTGAGTCAAGTGCCTTTACTGTGACTCAATCTTGGAAAATACGCCCCATATCTCCACTTACTGCGTGTGGCTTCATCGTAACAAACACCCTTCCAATGTTGATTTTCAAATGAACGCGTTTTATGTTATTCGATAAAATACAAAAATGAAAACGTTATTTTCGAAACATTTTTTTCCCAACTTTTTTTTCCAAAAACAATTTATTTACTTTAATATTATTTTAAGATATTAGCGTAACAGTCGCATTTTTTTACATTTTTCAAACGAATGAGGGCCGATAAGACACCCTTAAGACAAGCCTTAAGAGGAAATGCGGTGTCCCCTTTTATTGGGCACTACATCAATGTATTTTTATATATATTCTCTATCGTTTTTTTATTTTTTAATTCATTGTTTTTAAGTGAAGCTAGGACTATCCAAAAACCCGAAAAGGTGCCCAGTTTTATTTACTGTCTTCAGAGGTATGGAATACAAATATGATAAATAATTTTATGATAGAAAATTTTCAGAAATTTATTATCTTTCTTGAAAACATAACCAAATCAGTTCAGCTTTGGGGTGCAGAAAACGGAACAGCTAAAAGTCGATTTTTGTTGGACAAAATTAGTCCGACGTTCCGTTGTCTTTTTCGCCCGGTATCGGGGGGCATTTGCAAGAGAGTGACAGAAAAACAATTTCCAAATATCTGTGGGGTTCATAAAACAAGTCATCATTTTCTATAGAATCCAATACAACAATTTATGCAACTCTAACGGTATTCCACATAAAGACAAGAGCATTCTCCTGCAGTACATTAACATCGTCCCTACCATAGAGAAATGAACAACAAGGGAACGTGGACTATAAAGAGACCATAGGACACAGCCAACGCCCAGTTCAGTCAACGTAGTCACTCTGTTTCAGCATGTAGTTCAAGTGCAGTCTCTTCAACCCATCATCGCCTCTACGCTCGCGCTACCCAACCAAGCGCTGTATCTTATTCGCCATGTAATAAATACGTATTTAAACAGTTACTTCGTGTCTTCTGTTAATCTCTAACTGGGGTAGGAGCTCCAACCCACAACCACCTAATTCTACATATCTATTCTTCAAAATTATCTGGCATCGCATATCCCCTTAAGGCAATGAATGTTTAAATAAAATATGTATATAAACTGTTAAATAAATAAAAAAATACGATTAAGAAGTTAACCAAAAATTCAGTTTTATTTGTTATTTTATTTTTTCGTGAATAAATTACGTACGCACCCGAATAATATTTATAAAATAATGTAGATGTTTAAATAGTTAATCATTATGTGAGAAAATTTTTTGAGAGATTTAACATAAATACAGTTTTTACAATTTTTTTAAAAGCCCTCTTGATTGTTATTTTAAGTGGATTTAATTTTTCATTCCCTTTTATTATTACATTTCATTTAATCGTCGTTCCCTTTTCGCACCTAATGGTGCATAGGACACTGTATTGGTACACTAATTCAGCGTATTTTGATCATTTTTGTTACATGACGGTTAGATGATCAGTCTTACGCTTCAGGTACCAGTCCAGGGACTATGAAATATTTATTTATTTATTTATTCATTCAAAATTACAAAATTAAATATTTATGAACTTATAAAGGCTTTTTAGACTATGCCCGTGTCAAGCCACAATAAATAACAATAAATACACATAGTAAAATTAAATAGTTCAAATTATTATGACATATAATAACAATCTAGAAAAAAAAGGTAAATGTAATAAATAATCAAATTCCAAAGAATACAATGCAAAAAAGATAATAAGAAATAATTTTTAAAATATAAAATTATACAAATTAAGAATCACAGATAATCAAATATACAAAATAGTGGTATCAATAAAATCAACAAAATAATAGTAAAATATAGTAGTATTAAAAAAAAAACAATATAAGAGTATCTTTTAAATCAACAGAAAAAGAATATATACATAAAAGCATACTTGAAATGATAATTGTGATATGCATTCTAATTTGAAAACACCCATTTAACTAAATATTTCACATCAACCATGTCGGGAATCGAACCCGAGACCTCTTGCATGGCAGGCTTACGCGCTGACCATTACACCAAGAGGCCGACAAAATTAAATTGCTTAAAAGCATCTTATTAATTAAATCATTATAATTTTTTGGATCTAGTTGTGGTCCCGGGGCTAGTGTCTCGGACTCACGGCTCAAAGGTCCAAGGTTCGAATCCCACTCTACCCGATTTTGATTCCCATTTTTTGATAGATAGTTATTTGAAACTCGTTGAAAATGGCCTTCAAAATAAAATATTTGGGTAAATTATAAGAACGCTAATATTTCTTTTAAAAAAGAAATTGTTTAATTTTTGTTTAAATTCTATGACACTATGAACAATATTCTGCGTTTACTATAATAGTTTTATATCACCCGTCGATGGGAGAAGTGCTCCCCCAAAATTATAGTAGTGTTCTTGTAAAATAATAAAATCGTGCAACACTAATGAAAAAGTTTTATTTTCATAAAAATTTAAAGAATATTTATGTCAACTATGTCTGGAATTGAACCCGAGACCTCTTGCCTGGTACGCAAACGCGATGACAAAAATTTAAAAAAAAAAAAAAATACTATCAATAGTATTTCAGAATGCGGGTGGGTGTGAAATTAGAATGTGAGTACATGTATTTGTATGTGTTGAGAGAGGGTGTGAATGTGAGATATCTACATTTACATTGCGTTAATTACATTAAGACCATTTTACGATCTTATGAGGCTAATCTCAATTCCCAGCTTAGTTAATTTTGCTAAGTAAAATTAAACAACTTCGTTGAATTGATTACAACGGTTACTTAACAGAAATATTTTACTTATATTTCATCACATCGTATAACTTGATAGCACTGTTTACGAGGTGACGCAATAAATATGACGCCCCCCGCGTTGTCTGGCGACAAAATTGTGCTGAATAAATAATAAAACTGTATGTTTACGAGTGATTATTTAATTAATATAATTTAATATCTAGGATGCTGTTTATTTTCACCAGCTACGAACATAAACATAAAATATTGCACCATTATTTTTATACTGCAAAATATTATCAATAAAGTAATACAATTTTAAAAGTATTTTTTACGTGACCTCCATAAAGTGCGTTTTTTTTTAAAGGGACTGAGAATATTTTTTTTAATGAAGGCCATGTGGACCTTTTATGAGCCTCTAATTATGTTTTTTTTTAAAAGCCTAGACAGAAATGGTGGATTATTTTACGAGTTGGTCACAAAAATGTTTCTGTAAGATATTTAAAACTTTTTAAAGTAGTTTAAGAGAGAAAAGGTCCTAATACGAAATATTATATTATTTTACCGCAGATGTTATAAGTATATTTCTCTCTCCCTCTCCTATGCTACGCTACAGCCCATATCGAGCTTTAGCCTCCTGCAATTATCGTTTCCTACTATGTCTGCGCTGCATCCTTTCTCAGTTCATCCTCCCATCTCCGCTTGGGTCTTTCCGCTAATCTCCTTCCACCCTGATGTCCGCTCATTAATCTTTTAGGGACGCTTGAATCGGGCGTTCGCTGTTTATGTCCGGCCCATCTTTATCTAAGAAACTTTATATGCACTGAGATTAGGGATGCCATCCGTCCCGATATATCGGGACTGTCACCGTTATTGAGCCCTCTGTCCCGACGTCCCGATGAAAGCTTTAAGGTTCCTATTTAAACATACACAGTGCAACGCTGTTAATCAACAAAAATCTTCTACGGCCGTACTGAGAATGAATGTGAAAATAGGGTGACCAGCTATTGATGTATCTAAAAAACTTTGTTGAATTTGAACTTGCTTCGATATGTTCGGTGAAAGAAAAATGTTGTTTTTTTGACAATTTTTTAAATTGAGCAATTATTTCATTTCCATTCTTGCTCGTAAAACCAGAGTGGAAAAAGTAATATTGATGTTGGCCAAGAGAAAAGGATTGAAAAAAAATGTCGTTTGCTGCCAGGGACTCTAGAATGAATATTGCAGTAATATGTCAATTTAAAAGGTATCAATAATAAGACCTATCTTTAAAGCAGGGGACCATAAGGAGTTTACTAACTACAGACCTATAGCCATCCTTTCATGTATAGATAAAATAATCGAAAGAGCTGTTGTCAGCCAGATACAGTCCTTTTTAGATGAAAATAATATTATAAACTCAGTTCAATATGGATTTCAAAAAAACAAAAGTACTTCAACACTACTGTCTAAATTTACTGATGAAATAAATAAATACTTAAATGAAGGAAAGTACGTGGGTGTACTTTTTATCGATTTTAAAAAGGCATTTGATACCCTGGATCAGCAAACCTTGGCAATAGCAATGGATGAATGTGGAATACGAGGACCATTAAAATTGTGGTTCCAAAATTAGCTACAAAACAGGAAAATACAAGTCAAGATAAATGACGAACAAAGTAATCCAACCACCTCAAATACTGGTGTGGCAACAGGCTCAATATCAGGACCAGTTTGCTTCATAATGCAGGTAAATAGTCTTCCCAATGTTATCGAAAAATGTACCAAATACATATTTGCTGACGACACTTGCATCTTGTGCGCTGACAAAGATATTACACATGTTGAGAAAAATATTCAATCGGACTTAAACAATATCATGAAATGGGCTCACGATAATGGGATAATACTGAACATAAATAAAACAAAAGTGATGCTTATTCATTCTACGCATACAAGTAAACAAAACAAAATACTTAATGTTAAAGGTCACGATTATGAATGTCTCCATTTAAAAAAATCACCTTGTGCCTGTCAAACGATAGAAATGGTCAAACAATATACATATCTAGGCTTAACTATCGAAAATAATTTTCATTGGAAATTACATGTAGAAAGTGTTTGCCAAAAACTAAAAGCGGTACTTATAAAATTTAATTATTTGAAATTCTGTGTTCCGCGGGCCACCTTGTACTGTTTATACCATGCGCTGGTTGAGTCAATTATATCGTATGGAGTGAGTTGTTACGGGCTAACATTTACAACGTATACAAATAGGATAAAAAAATTACAAATTAGATTCCTTAATATGTTAGCAAGTAAAACCAACTTAATAACTTGTCAAAATGACTACGGAAATCTTTTCCCGATGTGTAAAGTTTTGACGGTACAGAATATGATATACTATCGCCTGGTAACAGAGGACTTCATGGATTTCTATAAAACGCCAATATCACATAAGCATGAAACGCGCCAAAAAGCAAGAGGAAACTTCATAGAAAGAAGAGCCATAAATGCATATGGAGAGAGGACCAGGGCGTATATACTCCCTCGCATAGTAAAGAGACTCCCGGACGAAATAAAAAATAGTGATATGAATAAAAACAAGGTAAAATTGGTTTTAAAAATCTTTTTCTTAAATTCTAAGTTTAGTCTGTAAAAAAAAAAAAAAAAAAATTATAAAAAAATGGGGAAACCAAACAATTTAAAATAGTGTCAAAAAAAGTGTTTGTTTATTATTTTTTATATATTTCGTTTTCAAAAAAGACTTGATTTACTTGTATTTAATTTTTTTTAAACTTTTATTTTATTGATATTTTTAAGATTTTTAAAAAAATATTTTATGTACACATTTATTGTATTGTGTTACAAAAATGTTTAAAGAGAGAAATCCCTGCAAAAAAACTGCTTTTGCAGTTTGGCGGGAATTTAAAAAAAAAATTGTTTAGAATTTAAAAAGAAAAAAAAACCATAAGATAAATATAGCCAGCGGTGCTTCTCCTTCTTTACGTTTTATTTGGTGCTTCTTGCGGAAGCACCACATAAAACGTAAGAAAAACATTTCGATTATATATTTTTTTAAAACCGTTGCAGAATTGCCTTTTTTGCTACAACATATCCACATTCGAGAACATCCCGACGAGACCGTAGCGAAATATGGCAACCCTATCTGAAATGCTCGGGACCTGGTATATGTTGCACATTTCTTCGCTGGACCGAATGCGCCACTGATTATCCTCTCTCACTGGTTCACAGATTCTTTGGAGTACTTTTTTTTCAAAAGTGCCCAGCATTTCAGCCATTTTCACTGTCAACGTTAACGCCTCATACTTATATGCTGATACAGTTCGTATAGCTGTTTTGTAAACTGTAATTTTGGTTTTACTGTGACGTTACGTAATTTGAACATTGGCAGCAAAGAAAAGTATGTTTTGTTGGCTGCTGTGAGTTTTTTTCTGATTTCTGCTAGACCCTCATTGTTGTCTGTTATACTAGAGCCTAGGCAGGTGAATTTTCTTGTCACTTTGAAGGAATAATAATTTTTATTTTGGTATAATAAATATCAGGCAATACAAACGTAATAAAAAAATACCGTTATTTAGACCTTTTATTGAAAATTTTGCTGGAATTAGTTTGTTTTTTTTGTATTTGAAAGAATGAACATTTATATTTTAAAAACGGTATTCAACAAAAAATGTATTCCACGAATAGCAGTTACGTAGCGCATTCTTTTTGGCCACTTTTTTCTGCAAATCCGGAATTGTTTCTGAAATGGATCATGTTATACTGTAGTCCCTGGTAGAATGAAGAATCATCAATTCTAAAAAGATCTGTTTGTAAGTTAGGGGACGTACAAACGTTTTTAGTTTGGCCCTTCTTGAGGTATGGCTCGGTGAGCATATAGATCCGGTAATTTAAAGGCTAAATCTGCTGGTTGAAAAGGGTGGATTTCGGAGGGAAATGCAGATCCTCGGTCTTAGGGTAGTATTTTGCGTGAATATGAGGGAGGCTCTGATATATTTCTGAACGATCTAGTAACAAATCATACAGCCACAACTAACGCAAAAGCAATTTTCGAGTCTTGGGCTTCTATTGGACTTTGTTATTTCACAAGATAATGCAATTAAAGAATCACAATATAAAAGTATTAAAATGATTGCACAGTTGGAACCCAGTCTGACCAACCCGGACATATAAAAGGTCACTGAAACGGAAATAATGTATGTAATTGCATCACTTGGTCCAAAGAAGGCTCCTGCTTTTAAACGAATCAATAATCAGATGGTAAAGAATGTCTGGAAGTTTGCAAAGAGCGAGATACTTGCCTCATTTCGCGTGAAGGCCTGCATGTCACGTGAAGTGAAAAAAGGGCCTCCCGAAGATTATACCTAAAAAAAATGATTAAAAGGCCGACTTAGCTTAGACCTGTTCATTAGGAAACAATTTAATGGAGTCAAATCCCAGGATCGTGGAGGCTAATTAACATGACCATTTCCAAGAAATAATGTTGTCGCCGAACGTCACGCTGTAATGTCGCAGTTGGCAAACTGAAGCATCGTTTGTTTGATAAGAACAGTATTACAACAAAAAATACCCTTTGTAAGCAATAATTAATATACAATAATTAGAAAGGAGAGCTCCTATTTGGAATATATATTTATCACATAACTTTGTAGCACACAAACGGAGCAGAGAAAAATAATATTCTTAAGGGTGGGGGTCAGTGCTATGCAAGCTCCTGACGTCACTGCGACCTGTGAAGCTCTATTGTGACGGGAGAAAAATAATAACTTTATGGTGTTTTATCCTTCTTTGCCAATTTCCTGAGAAGGTAAAGATATATAATCCTAAAAAACTTTGTAACAGAAAATAAGTAGGGAACTTGCATTTTTATGCAATTATTCTTGCGGTGCCCTTTCAGGTCCCCTTGGCGTTGGCGATAATTACAGCGAAAGCATCCAAGTCCTGCGCTACTCTTATATTTTGCAGCCAAGACAACTTCTTATTGATGTACTCGCCATAGTGATTCCCGGGAAAAGATGACCAGAGTCGTTTCTCGTTGCCTTCTCTGGTGGATTTTTCTGTCGAGGTACCTTCCCTTAGCTGGTTGGATTTGGTTTAGAGGCGCCAGAAACTTGCCTTTAATCCTCCCTTTATCACACCATTATGAGTGTTATCCCATTTATCAGGGACGCGACGTGGACGCTAACGAGTTGGACTCAGTCAGTAGTATTGCCGGTGGAATGCAACTGGGCGTTCGATGCATTTTATAGAATCACATCCTCCAGCAAGATGTGAAATACTGCGACCCTACTATCAGTTCCAACCCCTTTCATGCAATACTCATTCACTCAACAAGGTATTCATAAAAATGTAACTAACTAACTAACTAACTAACCATCACGCCATTTCCCCGGAGGGGTAGGCAGAGAGGATAGAACGCCACACCACTCTGTCCTGGCACACTTCCTTTGCTTCCTTCACATTCATACATCTTCTCATGCACGCACGTCGATTATTCCGACTTTTTACATGACCACTTTCAAGAATTTGTTGTACTTGATCATGCCATGTCTTTCTCGGCCTTCCTCGACTTCTACAACCAGACACATTCGCATCATAAATCTTTTTAGCCGTTCTTTCATCATTCATTCGCTCCACATGACCGAACCATCGCAAAAGACCTTTCTTAATTTTGTCGATAATGCTTAACTCAGCCTTGCATTCTGCTCTAATTTCGACATTAGGGCACCTATCATACATTGTTTTTCCGCACATTCGCCTGAGGGATCGCATTTCAACAGCATTCAGTCTACTTTCGTCCCTTTTTTTCCAACTCCATGCTTCGCTTCCATACATTAGGGTTGGTACCAGAACTCCATTATGAACTGCTAATTTAGCCTCTTGCGATAGACACTTATTTGCTACGACAGACTTTAAGGCACCATTAACTCTGTTACCGGCACTAACCCTCCTTTCAATATCCTTGTCCATATTTCCATCTCTAGTAAACATACTACCCAGATATACAAATTCTTCGACCTGTTTCAAACTATCTCCATTTACTACAATCTTACATTCAGTCATAGTTACATTTCTTTCAAAGACCATGACGTTCGACTTTTGCACATTCATTAGCAAATCACTCTCCTTGCACACTTCGTAAACCTTTGTAACCAAGGATTGCAGTTCCTCTTCGCTGTCAGCTAGGAGGACTGCGTCATCGGCGTACAGAAGGCAACTGACAGTTAGATTACTCATTTTCGCTCCCACATCCATACTTTTCAATTCTTTCATACATTTATCCATGTATATGTTGAATAACCACGGTGACATTACACATCCCTGTTTGACTCCTTTAGGGATGTCAAACCAGGAAGTTAATGACCCATTTACCCTTACACACGCTACACTATCTTTGTACAAAGAAGCAATAGCGCGGACAAGGTTGTCACTCACTCCATACTCCGATAGAACCATCCATAATTTTTTCCTATCAACTCGATCAAATGCTTTTTGCAAAAAAAAATGAAAATATTATATAATATGTAAGTAAACTTAAACGGTAAAAATATAAAATATGTCGGACACTAGAAATATTTAGTCGAAAGTTTCAGTTACAAAAATGGGGAAATTCAGTGGTTTTGTATGTTTTTTTTTTTATTTGTTATTTTTTTCTATCAAATTAAGCCGAAATTGGAATTAATCCGCCCGTAACGTCCCTAGTGGTTATCGTCGGTGAGTTGTCCTTACTTGTGAGCTGGCTTCCCAAAAACTGGAAATCTATCCATCGCTGTAGTTGATTGGTTAATTAGCAATACCTTATGATGTATTTCAAAGTAGTTAATTTAAAAAAAAAAAGATTAATTTTTTCATTAATTTTCCAGAAACTTTGCCGTATAATTAAATGTTTTAATTTTAAAACATTTTTTTCATCCAATTTCCCGAAGCACTGAACTTTCTCATTAGAAGATTCTTTGAATTTTCAAGGCTTGGCTGAAACTTTATCCTCTTTTCAATTTTAAACCTTCTTTTCAGATAAAATAACCTTAAAAAAAGTTAATCCTAAAAAAAATTAAAAGAGAAATTTACAAAATAAAAATTATGCAAAACATTACAAAGTTGTAATTTATGAATACAAATAATTACTTATACAAAGTTCTTCAGTCTTCTGCTCTCATTTTTCTGAAGAAATTAGGTTCGTAAAATAGGTCTCAATTTTAGTCAGATTATCGGCTTTCGAATTGTAAGGAAATTTTGTAAAAATTAGATCCGAAACGTCGGAAAGGAGTGCGAACGATACACGACAGTGCGAGGCTGTGAAAGTGAAGTGATGTTTCGGAAAATACTTAAAACCCACTTGTTTTCTAAATCATTTGAATAAATCCGTAGCATGTGACAACAAAATAAATTGTTTTAATTAAATTACAAATTTAAAAGCTTCAATTAAATTATAGTCATATAATAGAATCACTATGTAAAGCGCCCTTGAGGTATTTTATTACTTAAATGGCGCTGTATAAGTTGTCCATAATAATAATAATAATAATAATGACATAAAAATCCGAAAAAAATACTATTCGTTTCGACATCGATTTGTTTTATCGAAATTTTTCATCATTATTTCCGATCTGCACCCCTTAGTGCATAAGAAACTGTATTGGTACAATTATTGCAGCTTATTTTGATAAAATTACTTCACCCGGAATGTAAAGTCTCACGTTTTAGGTGCCAGACCTGGAACAGTTAAATTTTTCAGTGTCACGTTCACCCATCTAGAAATCGAACCCAGGACCTCAAGCATGTCAGGCGCAAGCTTTTTTTAATACATATTCTTTATTAAATATTATGTTGAAAATATTAACAGAAATACTTTCATTTGACAAATAAATAAAATTTTGAACATTCCCTTATATTTTTCGCGATTAGATAATTGATTAAAAATGTAACAAATACATAACCTACTTAATTTACTCAAGAATCGGTTAAAAATTATTGTGATTTTTAAACTGAATTTTACAATGAGCCTTTTCACGATAAGTTATTTATACTGACATAGAAACTGATATCAAATTTTAAAAAATATATTATTATTATCAGTATGAATTATCACGTGATATTATATTACGTGATTTAATATTGTTCGTATTCTGCGTTAGACATTAAAATAAATTGATTCTTTTTCGACAAGGATTATCATTATCATCATAAGTTCAATAGCCCTGAGTGGACCTTTGCTGTATCCAGGAGTTTCCTCCACTTTACCTCCTTTTTAGGTGTAAAAATGTTATTTTGTCAAATTTCAAAGGTATATTATTTTATTTCAATGGATTCTACTACTTTTCTATCTGTTTTTACCTTCATGGACTGTTTTCTAGATTTTTTTTTCAGTTTCTCACACTTTGACGGTGTGATTTTTTTAGTTCCATCATTTTTGTTAGATTTTCATATTTTTAAATATTAGTTCAATTAATATAAGATTTCTATATTTAAATTATCACTAGACATTACTAAGACTAAATATTATTATATAAAAATAAATAAACGCTGCCTACCTCAGAACATGTATTTACTATACCTAGTGAGGATAGACAGTATCAAATATGTTTTTTTGTAATTAAACTTTAATTCAATTTCACATAAATTATTTTACATAAATGTACCCCCATCCACTGTTTTGTAAACATAAGATGTTGTATTATTTACTACAATAAATGCCGATTTTCGGCACTGAAATGAACTAAACTGGAACTCTTGACGGTCTGTTGCTCTTGCTCTCCAGTTCCCCACTTCCAACGTCGTCGTATTCTCGCTGATGCAGTTTATCAATCGCATTTCAGGCCTTCTTAGTCTTCGTTTTCTTTGTAGCAAGGAGACAATTGGGCATTTTATTGAGTTGTTGTCGTCCATTTTAATAACATAGCCGGCCCACCATAAACGCCTCACCCTGATGAAGCTGATCACATCGGGCGCTCCGTGGACGTCATATAGCTCCCTATTGAAGCAACGACGCCAATAGTAGTCTTCTTTCATAGGGCCATAAACAACTATGAGGATCCCTTTCTCGAATGCTGCAATGGTTCTCCTAATAGTCTTTGTCATAACCCAGGTATCGGAGGCATGCCAAGATTCGTTTGATCAGTGTTTTGTACAGTTCTTTGGATTATCAGTAATCACTAATAAATTCACAGTATTATTGTTTTAGACTTTTGTACTTAAAGTTTAATTTTTCTGTTTATTTGTTTTATGAAATGATAATTTCCTGTTATTTATATTTGTATCAGAAACGCGCCGATATTTTTTTTCTTTTTGTTAAGTTTGGCGCAGTCTAGATTTTGTTAATTTTTGTCCATAGAATTGAATTTTTTTTAAATTCATATTCCTTTCTTTGAAATGTTGTCCATCGTTGTTGTAATCTTAATAACTCCCTATAATGTCAAATCTAGTATTTGTCTATAAACATTTGGACAAACTCAAAATGTTAAAGATTATACGCAGATCATAACGATAACGTCATGATTTTTTAAGCTAAGTATTTTTTACTAGTTTCAAGCATTAACTGGATATCGCTACCGTAAAGCAACAATGCGATATTTCTAAAATAGTCCGACCTTTAGGTTTGCAAAGAGTCTGAATGAATTCAATCATTTGAAGCAGATTAAAGTGATATTTTGGTAATCTCAGCCATTATAAGCAATTGAGCTTAAGGTAGATTTACATAATTAAAATAGCGACGCGCGACGTCTGAATCATAAAAATGTTACACTGCAAAATATTATTGTAACACCTTTCACAAAACTTGTTTATCATTTTTATTAACGGTTAGTTGTTGTCAGATAATGTTTGCTTTTTATTAATATTAATTGATTAAAATTATTTAATGGGTACAAAGAACATTTATTATTCAAAAAATTAAAAGCAATTTAATATGTATGAACCATTTAGTTGATACCCGTGATGAGAATCTTTTTGTTTTGGAAAATGATCTGGAACTTATACTGCGTTCAGATTTTAAAATCTAATGAGGGTTCTATAAGGAAAAAGACTTTTCAAAAAGACGCCTTCGGAACGAAAAAATGATAAGTAAAATATTAGATGTAGTCTATTTTGTAACGTTTAAATACTGAAAAACTATTTTAAATTTATTTAAATATTTAACTTTTTTTTACATAATATTATTCGTACATTGACGGGCTTATTGACAAATGGCAATTTCTTTCAACCAACCAATAAAATTAAAGGTTTTCTTTTTATAATTTAAGTCACAAAACATATTCACATATACACACTATAATTGTGCCTTTTCAGAAAATAATAGGCTTTTGGCTAGGCCAAGACTATAGTATTTTTAAAGTAAAAATTCAATCCTTAACAAAATTTGCAGTTAATATTTTGGGATAACTATCTGATGATTTTTTACGTTTCACTTAGTTTATATTTGTTATTTCGTAATTTTGCTTTAAAATTAATATTTCCATTACAATATTTTCACTAAGATGAGAAAAATAAAAGAATTATTCGATTATAAAATGCGGCGTTCTTGAAATAAAAAATAAAACAACGCCGAAGTTAAAATTTCGAGGATTTAAAGTCGAATAAACTGAAAGGTTTATTTCACTTATGCTGTCTTATCGGTGGTTCCTGTTTCCCGTGAAATTTGCCACTGCGCGATACGGCGGCAGTGACGGCGCCCACTGCGCGCAGCGCCGCGACGGCGAAAGTCGCTCGAACCCTGAACTTACTCGCTCAGTGGCTAACTGTTGATAGCGTCGAGCGGTCGACTTGTCAGGGACGCTCAATACCCTAAAAATCGAAATCAACATGTGCGTATTCGACCGAAATACACCGCAAGATTTCCATACTTGACTAACGGCCAGTAGAGATTATTTAACACGTTTTGTTCTGTGCACTTTTCCGCACTCAAAAATAAACGTATAACAAAGACAAAGTGAAATCCTCTTAGTGTTACAATTCATAGTTTTTCAAGACTTGATTCATCGCAGATATAATCGTAAGTATTTATGTTTACGATGTTACAAAAATAATTTTATGTACACTGCACGAATAAAAATAGAATTTTGATTTGTTTTTGAAGCGTAAAATTCACATTTTAAAGAAAAAAATATATTTGATGTTAGTAAATAAAAACACAAAGTTCAAGACTGCACAGATAGATCACCTCTTAACCTAGTTTTAAAATATTGTATCTAGAAATTGGAGCAAACAAAACTGATTCATTTTTCAATAACGTAGTTTTAAATGTGTATATTTAGAACATACGATGTAATTGCTTATAATAAAATAATAAACGTTGGCGTTTGCATTACATCCTTAATAAAAAAAAATTTTTTTCTTAAAATATAATAAATCCACATAAAACATTGATTTATTTTAGTTTCATTAGGGATATTTTTTTTATCGTTGTACTCGGAATATAATTATATGTCACAAGCGTTCACACAAAACTGTAAATAGGGGTTCGTCGTGACGATAAAGTTTTAAAACATTAAACATTTTAAGGAACCAAAGACACTGCTCAAAAGCAATTTTGTTAATTGATTAATGATTCGGTGTATTTCGTGCAAAACTCCATTAGAATTTACCGTGCCAGGCACAAGAAAGCCTAAAAGTTGAACATAAATAATGTTTTGACTTTATTATATTGGAATCAATTAGGAAATCAGAGTTAAAAACAGAAGTAACGTGACTTTAATTTCTTAAAATAATATTTGTACAAAATTATACCGTTGTTTGTGCACGAATAAGTCGTAATATTAATTTATTAACATGGTAAACATTACAAAAATTTTATTTGATATGACTCGCCTTTGTTATTAAGACTAAGGATACCTATTTATTTAGTATTGATAAAAAGTTTTAAGTTATCAGGTTTCCAAAAAGACAGATAGAAATATCGCATGAATTCATGAGATTAGATTTTTTTTTGTAATTTTCCAGTTTTATATAAAGTGTGGTTAAATGTTTGTTTATGTGTGATTAAATTTTATTTAGTGCACACAAGTTTTATGTTTCTTGGTGCTTTTGAATATAGTTATGGGTAGGTATTATATATAAATTTTTTGTACCTTTATTTTTTTGTCATTTTTTTATTACTTCCTCTCTAAATACAAGCAGTCTCCCCACTAAGAGATGTTGTACATTGTGAAAACATTCGTGAACTTATCTGTTGTAAATGATGAATCGATTTTAAGTTTGTATTTTACGTTTATTAAAAGAAATGAAACATCGTTTTTTTCTACACTAGAATAATTCATAGTCTCTGAACTGGTATAAGGAGACTGAGAATTTTAGCTTAATGTAATAAAAATGATTTAGATACGATGCAGTTGGTGAATCAATGCAGTGCCCTATGCACCATGAATTACGGGAAGGGAATGATGATATTTTGTCTTCTTTTAAATAAGTTTTTCATTTGTTAAAAAAAATGCTTAAGGTTACTGTTTGATGAATCTAATATTATATTATGATTAACTGTAACAGTAATTTGTTCTTGAGAAGTATACAAAAAGGTATTTTATTTGTTTTAGAGCAGTGTGTTTCAACATGTGGGGCGTGACCCTCTAGGGGGGAGGGTCGCCATAATTTTTCTACTCGTAAGGGGGTCGCGTATTCAAATGTCAGCCTCGTGGTGTAGTGGTCACCGCATTTGCCTAGCATGCAAGAGAACTCGGATTCGATTCCCAACATGGTTGACATAAAATATTTATTTAAAAATGTGTTTTTACACTAGTATATTTCATTGTCCTTGGACTGGTACCTGAAGCGTAAGACTGATAATATTTCCTTTATGTAACAAAAATGATCAAGCCCTGCGATTGGTGCACCAATATGCGCCCGATGCATCATTAGGAGCGAAAAGGGAATGATGATGATGTATTTCAAAAGGGTGAAAACACTGTTTTAGAGTATACATAAATCCTACACATGAGTATCATAAGGCAACCGAAAATTGTTTCTAATGTATTTTCTGTAACACCAAATTATTCGTTGTAAAATAACTCCATGACCGGAATCAACATATCGATATTAGTAATCATTTGATTATACATAAATTACACTAAATACGTCTTTGTTTCCTTTGTTACTGACGAGTGAATTTAATTACAAATTTGCAATTCAATAAAAACAATACCTTTGAGCCCGATCAACTCCAGTGCCTTCTTTTGTACTGTTTTCGCGACGCCGACAAATAAAGTAAATTTTGACTTGCGCTAAAATCGGGCATTATTGTAACCTGCGGTTTGTTTACATTCGTATGTAAATAAGCAAATATATATTTCATTTCAAGGCGTAACGTCAGGATTTATTTAACAGAGCCGTGACCCGATTGTACCGCGCTCAAAACAATATTAACCTGTTCTAAAAATACGTGTTTACTATTGTTAGCTGAAATATTATATGTATTTTATAAACTACAAGTAAAATTATGTTATCATGTTTTTTAACAATGATAATCATTACAGTTTTTTAGATATATCTGTAAACATGTTTTTTAACATTAGATTTATCAAAAATCTATTTTTAACCCGGTAATTATCAAATGTATATAAGCGATCAGGAAAAAACGTTGTCTTTAGGTGCACTTGAGATTCTAACAAAGACATAATAAAAATTAAATGAAATGATATAATGAAGTAATACTTTGTGATGAATCATGTTTTCTGGTGTATTTTTTTTTACTAACTTTTAAGTCAATGTTTATAAAGCACAGGAAACGTTTTAAATCTAAAAAAATACGCACCGGAAATGGTTTGGAGTTTGTTTTTAAAATAAATATTAAAGTTTTAAAGATTGTCCTCAAAATGAATGCCATTTTCAAAAAGTCGTAAATGTTAGAAAATGAAAACTAAATTGCGGTAGAGTTGGGTCCGAACCTCGAAGTCGACATATTTATTATTAATTTATACAGTTACCAAAAACATAAAATCAAGTTTTTACATAAATTCTGTTCTATTTGCAGATTCGGACGTAGATGCGGGAAAAATACGTTTCAGTAACATGTTATTGAATAAATCAATAATTGGAATTTAACCAATTGAAGATCAGGCACTTAGGCTAGCGAGCACGTGTGAGTTAGGTATTTTATACGATGCTCTAAAACACGTTTTCTGTAAGCAGATTATCAGGAAAACCTTAAGCAAAGCAACGTTCGTCCGGCTGCGGTGTTTATCTCAGACTCAATTTTAAAAAACTTATTTTGCTTTAGACAGAAAATAATAAACTATTTACTCGGTTCACTCCATGCAAATTTATATGAAAATAACGCACGGCCAAATCAATGAAAATTATGAATTATTCGGTAAATTAATGAAAAAATACACATATTTATTTATTGGCTTTTAATGTTCTTCATATCATTGGCTTCTGTATTAAAGAATAAAAACATAGTTATCATGTTTGTTAGATTTTTATTGTGATTACAGCTACGACACTTTTAAGCGTTTTCGCTCATATTTTTGATTAGTTATCTGTGTTCACTTATTAAATTTATTAAACATTTTTTTCACATTATAAACGATAATACATAATAAAAATTATGCGACCTCACTGTGGTGGGGTTACCCGTGCCGAGGACACTGACGTATTTTTAATTTTGTTTACATGTGAAAATATACAATGAAGACTTCATATACAAAGATATAAAACAAAATGTTAAGACAGTTTAAAACACTATTTATATATGTTTATATTTAATTTATGTATACCGATATTAATTGTATTATAATACGCACAATAAAATAACAATAAAATAACATAAACTATACGTTTGTGGAGCAGGTGATTACATACAAAATTAATAGATTTATTTTCAATTACGTATTTTTCAATATTTTTATATTTTACTATATGCCAGAAGTTACGCCCACTGTATATCTTGTTTGCCCATTTCGCGCCCTTAATTAACAATTTGAAATGTTGCGTTGTGGTGATTTCTTATGAATATCTCTATCTACTTATGTTTGTATACTTGTATAATAACGAGTGTATTGACCGTGGGCAGTTCGCCAAATCATGACTGTGCTTTCTTTACTCATTTTGTAAAGAAAGATGCCTAGTTATTTTAGTTCTACGAGTACCCGTAGTCTTTGTTAGTAGACTATTTTTTTATATTTGTTCTTTTACAATTGAACGTAGTTGAGCAGAAAGCAGCCAGTCCACAATAAAAAAAAGATATTGGTGCTATCAAATTTAAGAAGGTCAATTCCATGTTCTGCTTAAAACAGCCAGGCGGCTTTCATACAAAAAACTGAAATAATCTCCCTTTGGAAATTTCATGATGTCAAAATGTCATCAAAATAAATGTCACCTCACATTTAAAGTTTGTATGAGCTTTCATTCATTATTCGATCTGGTTGTCATTAAAATCATAGAATTGGTCATATGCATAGTTAAAATTTTTTATGTATCATAAAAAACGAATACATGGATTATTTAATATATGCCAAAGTAAAAAACATTCTAACTGTTGTGTAGATTTGATTGTTCATTTTTTTTCACAAAAGTGCTATTATCTCAGTTTCATTTTTCTATGGCTGGCTGCTTTCTGTACCACTACGTTCAATTCATGTATTACTTTTTTACATTAACGATTAAAATATTTAATGTGGAGTATAAAATTTAGTTTTACATTTATGTTATAATTATTTAAAATACACAAAGATCTTTGTCGTAAATATAAATTTTACCAAGATCAATAATTTTTTAATTGACTCTCCTTTATAGATTCTTTTTGTAACATTTAAATTTATTGAACAATATTTTTTTTATAGATTCTCATTGTAACAAATTAAAGTAAATTTCGTACTCAGGCGGATAACGAATAGTTTTTTTCTGTAAAGTATAACCAGCATTCGCTAAAACCAGCGATGGCTAAAACCATTGAGATTTGGACCAATATTATTGAATTACGCAAAGCATAGGAGCTGGATCAAAAAATACATTATATCAAAAATTAATACGTTATGATTATTTTTCATAAGGTTTCAGTTACTTTAATTATTTCTTACCCCTGAAAACTATATTTCCGATACCTATTCTTATTTTTGAAGGTAGGAGTCAGTGCTATACAAGCTCTTGACGTCACTGCGACCAGTGAAGATCTATTGTGAAGGTTCCCTGTAAATAGTTCTCGCCCTCCTAGCCCGGATCTTTGAAGAGCCTAGCTATTGTGTAGAAGACAAGAGTTCTCATTTTGCAAAATCTCCCTCCCCCCAAGCCTAGATCCGTAAAGTATAAAGTAAATATATGGGGCGAGCTCTTCAACATCCTTATGTTTAACCAGTGGTCCTCCGAGAGTAAGGCTTCTTTTACGATGTAAAGCATCACATTCACATATAATGTGTTCAGGTATTTCCTCATCTGCACCGCAGAACCTACATCTAGAAGTTTCGGAAAAGTTTATTCTAGCAAGGTGTTTGTTTAATTTGTACTGCCTTGTGAGGGCTCTATAATAACCCTTACTTGATGTCGACTGAGCTTTATTCGGACGAAAGAAAACCTTTGCGAGTAGCCTTTCATCAGTTTTTTCACATGGTGCTGACCAGGCGCTTTTTGCCACTTTCTGCTTCCAGGCCCATGACCTAAGCTCGTTACGAGGAGCATAGCATGGTGCTACATCACATGGTATTATCGCCATTAAGAGCACATTTGAGCAACCCACAGTAGGGCTTAGCTCGACTTGCCAATTCATCAGCTATTTCATTACCGTCGATGTTTGAATATCCAGGTACCCAAACTAATGTCATACTTTTACACTCACCGACACAATTAAGCACCCAAAGACATTCCAAGGTTTATTTAGAATTGATCTCGATAGAACTCAGTGATTTTAAAACAGCCTGACAGTCTGAAAAAATATAAATTCTTTGGATTTAGTATTGTCTGCGCAAATTTTCATGTGCACAAGCAGAGATGGCAAAGAGTTCCATTTAGAAGACAGTGGTGTTCCGGACACGCAAAGAACGTTAGAATGGACAAATGAAAGTGATGTAAATGATATATGTAAATGTATGAATTAATAAACGTAGCTAGGAACCCGGTATTTGTGTGACTGAGCGCTAGGCTCCCAATAAAGATAAATGATTCGCTTTCGAGCCTGGCCTCAGTAATACCGGGGGAATATAGCCAGGGATTAATCTTTATGTATGTATTTATGTATTTCATGTTTGTAAGGCCCTGAAAAGGGCCTATATTGTATTGCCTATATTGTGTATTGTATTGTCATGTTGCGCGCGTCGCGGCTGCCGACGAAATGGCCCGTACGGGCATTGAGCGCCCGTATTTACGCCACCTGCGGCCGGCGGCATGTAGCGAGTGGCGGGGGAGAACTACCCCCACCACTCCGAGGCAGCCGGCGCGGGTGGGATGGCTGACTCACGGAGCTCGACGCGCACCGCTTTATAAGGCGATTATTTGTAGGAATAAATGAGTTGAGTTCCAAACTCTGAACCTTGCACACGTGTTTTATTCCGTTCTCCGCCCTGTTCGCCCTCCTGCACTTCGCTCTTCGCTCCGCTCTGCCTGCTGACTGCCTTCGCCTCTCTGCACCACTTGGACCGGGTGGAAAGTCCTTTTCAGGGCTATTGAGGTTGACTTGCGGTCGGCGCAGCTGTGCTCCTACCTTCCGACTTTGTCTTTGGCTCTGTCTGGGAGGGCGGCTTCCCACTTACGCCGGGAAGCTTGACTGCGGCAGACGCGGGTGACGAACCGGCGAAACTTTCATCGTGGTAACGCGTACGTTACATTTGGTCCTTCGGAGCTAAGGATCGTCACCAGTGGTCTCCAGTCTACAGCACAGCTACAGCATGCCGGTCAACAGATCGCCTGTGTCGACGCGTTCGGGAACGCGTCGAGACGCCGGCACGGAGCACGAGGAGGATCGCCAGGAGCCCCAACAGGGGCCTTCACGGGAACATCAGGAGCCCCAACAAGGGCCTCCAATGGAACAACAGGACTCGGACCAGGAATCTTCACCCTCGGAGCGGTCCATCTCGTCGGCAACGCTTCGCCGACACTTGGCCGAACGTGAGGAGCATCACAACAGACAGGTGAACAGCCTCAACGAAATCATCGCCACGCTGAAGGCCGCCAACGCGAGGGAAGATGCCAGTCGAGGCGTAGCACTGCCTCAGACGTCTACTGCCGAGGACGATGCGAGAGGCTTCACATCACACGGGACGTCGGAACCCACTCAGAAGCCGCCTTTGGACGCGTCCAGGGCCGATGTAGCCTTCAGTGCAAGGAAGGCTGCCACCACACGCTACGCCGCTGATCCGGAGGACACCGGAGCGGCGTACACACTTCCGCCGAGCTGCTACGCCGACAGCAGCCGGGTGAGAGATGGGGCCCTAGGAAGGCGCCCTGTCGCAGCCACAGCCTTCTCTGGACGAGAAGCCACCACACGCTACGCCGCTGATCCGGAGGACACCGGAGCGGCGTACACACTTCCGCCGAGCTGCTACGCCGACAGCAGCCGGGTGAGAGATGGGGCCCTAGGAAGGCGCCCTGTCGCCGCCACAGCCTTCTCTGGACGAGAAGCCACCACACGCTACGCCGCTGATCCGGAGGACACCGGAGCGGCGTACACACTTCCGCCGAGCTGCTACGCCGACAGCAGCCGGGTGAGAGATGGGGCCCTAGGAAGGCGCCCTGTCGCAGCCACAGCCTTCTCTGGACGAGAAGCCACCACACGCTACGCCGCTGATCCGGAGGACACCGGAGCGGCGTACACACTTCCGCCGAGCTGCTACGCCGACAGCAGCCGGGTGAGAGATGGGGCCCTAGGAGGGCGCCCTGTCGCAACCACAGCTTTCTCTGGACGAGAAGCCACCGCACGCTACGCCGCTGATCCGGAGGACACCGGAGCGGCGTACGCACAGCCATCGGACCGCTACAACGACCACAGCCCGATGAAGGGCCGGAATGTCTGGAGGCACCCGACCGAGGGCGCGGCTAGAGTCTTCAATGGGAGAGAGGCCGCCGCCACACACCCCGCTGCCAGGATGGATGACCCCGAGGCAGCGCAACCACTCCCGAGCCGCTACGATGTGCAGCGTCGGGAAAACAAGGAGCCACCTGTCTACAACCGTAGACAGGACGCCGCCGTACGCTACGCTGCCGGGCCAGGTGAGCCCGCAGCAGCACGTACAATACCATTGGGGGGCTACGGTGACCGTGACCCAGTAAGCACGTGGGCCCAGCAAGGGCTGCCCACAGAATATATGCCGCCAGGTGCCAATGGCGAGCATATGACAAAATATGGGCAGCAACCGGAGTGGCACACGTTCATGGCGAGGCAAACAGGCGCCAGGGATCTGCCACAATTCTCCGGGGACCCACTAGAATGGTGGATATTTAAGGCGCAATTTGACCAGTCGACACAGATGTGCTCTCTTACAAACGCGGAGAACATTCTCCGCCTGCAACGAGCCCTCACAGGACGGGCCAAGGCCACTGTGTCATCGTTGCTGGTGGATCCGCAAAACGTGCCGGACATTATGCAGATGCTGGAAGCCGCCTTTGGACATCCGGAGATCGTCGTGGACAGAGTGCTGGAGCGGATCAGAAAGCTCCCTAAACTGGCCGACAACGCATCCCTGGAGTCACTGACTGACTTTGCAGTCGCGATACGGAACGTCGTGTCGACAGTGGAAGGCTTCGACGGGACACACCTCTCCTCTCCGAAGCTACTGTCTGAGATGACGCAAAAGCTGCCACGGGTTGAGCGCATGATGTGGATCATGTCGCGGGCAGATATTTGTCAGAAGGCTACGCCCAGAGACTTGGCACTGTGGCTAGCCAAGCTGACTGGGGCAATACCAAACGCGGGCTGCATCGGTATCAACACAGAACCGCCGAGAGTAGAGAGGAAATACGCGCAGGAAAGACACGTACTACTTACTCAAGAAAGGAAGTGCCTGTGTTGTGAGGCCGGTGGACATGAGATGTCACAGTGCCAGAAGTTTCTGCGGAAAAGAGTGAACGAGAGGTGGTCATTTGTGCGAGCCAAAGATGTGTGTTACCTGTGCCTGGGATCGGGGCACAAATCAAACAGCTGCGTGGAGGCCAAGTGTAATGAGTGCCGCGGCCGGCACCATCGAGCGCTCCACCAGGGTCGTAGTGACCGGAAGGAAAATGCACCTGTGTACGATAAAAGTGAATCTGTGTACGAAAACAGTGATTACGTAAACGAACAAAGTGAACTTGTCCACGAGCAGAGTGAACAAGTGTTGTTAACTAGGTGGACAGATGTACCAATTACCTTCAAGGTCGTGCCAATAGCCTTGAAGGGTCCGCGTGGAATCGTGAAAATCCACGCTCTTCTGGACGAAGGATCGTCAGTTACTCTCCTCGAGGAGAATGTCGCCCGTGCTATTGGGGCAACAGGAGATGTTGAGAATCTCAAAATTACCGGCGTGAATGGAAAATCGGACACGCTACATTCAAGACGTGTTGCAATGACTATTGTGAGCAAGGACAAGGAATTTGACGTCCACGCTCGAACAATGCGAGTAATGAACTTGCCGCATCAGAATGCAAGGAACGCGTTGACAAGCAGAAGTGGAGTCAAACCGCAGATGCTAATCGGTCTTGACTACGCCACCCTAATGGTGTCAACCGGCCCTCCGGTGTTACATTCTGATGGGCAGTTGACAGTTGAGACTGCCTTGGGTTCGGTTACCTATGGAGGTACCGTGCACCCTAAATTCAATCCCGACACCGTTGAACGGAGCCGCGCTGCGGATGCGCGCGCGGCGGAGCTGCCAAACAGCTCACCAGAAGAAAGAAGCCTCAATGGGAACCCCCGGGGGGTAATCACCAACGAGCGAAGCCGCGCTACAGATGTGCGCGCAATTGAGCTTCCGACAAGCTTATCCAGCCAGCGAGATGCGGATAAAAATCTTGCGGCAAACTTTGTGGGAGCAACAACAGTAAAATGGTGCCGTGCTGCAGATGCGCACGCGGCGGAGCGGCCAAGCAGCTCACTACGAGATCGAGTCGACAGGGGACTCGTAAGAAAAGTTGCCACAGTAAACTCCATGGGAGTCGACACTGTGGCTCGAAGCCACGTTGCAGGATCGCGCACGATGCGACTTCAACCAAGGACAGCCGAGTACTTGAGTGCTTGTGACGGGGGGAGCCCGGATCTCACAAGATCAGGACTAGATTCCGGCCGACCACGCTTTCGAAAGTCAACGAAAGGCGAGTGGCCAAGGAAAAGGGCGCGCAGCAAGGCGCGGCCCTCACTTATGGGTCAACACACTGAGGCCAAAACATCGATCAGAATGCCGCCGGTTGCCCATCGCGGGCTCGAAATCATAGGACCAGCGATGGTCATTACCGGTGGCGGGAAAAAGGATCACTACGGGGCACATCGCCCGAACAACGAACGGCGCGGACGAGCGCCTGTCATCTGGGGAAGGATCGCGTCCTCCGAAAGAAAGAAGAGAACTAATCAGCGTGTCCAGTAGGAAGCTTCGGTACAGGCGAGCTGCACGGGGGGAGTGTTCCGGACACGCAAAGAACGTTAGAATGGACAAATGAAAGTGATGTAAATGATATATGTAAATGTATGAATTAATAAACGTAGCTAGGAACCCGGTATTTGTGTGACTGAGCGCTAGGCTCCCAATAAAGATAAATGATTCGCTTTCGAGCCTGGCCTCAGTAATACCGGGGGAATATAGCCAGGGATTAATCTTTATGTATGTATTTATGTATTTCATGTTTGTAAGGCCCTGAAAAGGGCCTATATTGTATTGCCTATATTGTGTATTGTATTGTCATGTTGCGCGCGTCGCGGCTGCCGACGAAATGGCCCGTACGGGCATTGAGCGCCCGTATTTACGCCACCTGCGGCCGGCGGCATGTAGCGAGTGGCGGGGGAGAACTACCCCCACCACTCCGAGA
>NW_028279649.1:0-42579 GCF_059751315.1 Micrasema longulum
TATATCTTACGTAATTCATATGATATTTTCCTTACGTCTTTTCTGAAGTAAAATATCGACGTGCAATTTTTGCAAAAACCGCAAATTCATTTTAGTTTTTGGTAAGCTTTCATGAAAAAAGGTATAAAAATAAATATGCATTTAATTTTTTTTTTAAATCGGTCAATATTAAGATTTCTACTGGACCAAATTATCTTTTACCATACTATACCTTCTCGTATTAAATTGAGTTTTGTGGGTACGATATCGACACATCCTACATACAACTGTGTAACTGCCTCATCCACGGTTATACGACTGTTGCATTTTTGAAATCTACACCCTTGAAACTTTAATATCAAATATTTAAAAAATACAAAAAATCGTTGGAACATGTTTTTTTTCACAGCTTTACTAAGTAAGAACAGCGAAATCTCACGAGTTAGTTTTTAAAAATCATTAAACGCTCTCCTGTAAAATTGACTTTTTTCAGTTTTACGTAGGATGTGTCGATATTATACATAAGTTTGCTATAAGATTTTGAAATTGTGAAATATGATATTATGCACTCCTTTATTGAGTTTGATTATGTACATAGATGGCAGAAATCATCCTTCATGGAATGAATTGCCATAACTTTTTTATTTATTAGTTTGAACCCTTTTGTTTTAGGAAAATTGCAACGTCCAAGTTTGAGCCAACTTATGCCAGACAAGCCTTTCCTTGTTTCGATGAACCAGCTATGAAGGCTCAGTTTACCGTCACTTTAGTAAGACCGAAGGATTACATCTCTCTCTCCAATATGAATAAGGTATGACCTTTTTTCAAAGATGATTTCTTTGTTTGAGCTAGTAAATCATTTAAAGTTTCTTTATATAAAATGGAATTATATTGCATAGTAAAATAATAAAATCTGTATTATTTATAACTTTCTTTAGAATATTAACAGAATATGGAATGTTTTTATTAAATCCAATGACGTATAATTGAATAGACACGTTACACGCGGGAAACAGATGGCATTTCAATTGACTGCCTTCATTTTCTAACAGACTTTTGCCGTTATCAGATGATGATGCTACAAAAAAATAATGCTGCTGCATGTGATGATAAAATGCTTTTATAACACTGTAACTGACAAACAGTACAGCAAGTACAGATATAAATGTTTCATTTGTAAATAAAAGACGATGCAATACACAAAATAAGTAGATAAGTAGTAAGTTTAGAAATAGCGTGTCTAGTTATTATAAAGCAGTGACCAAAACATATTGTCAGAAGAATTTGAAATGCTGTAAGGATCAATGTGTAAATTGTTTAAAATCATAAATAGTTCAAATTTTGTCTGTAAAATATTTGTTCTAATAACTACCTATTTTAACTATTAATTTACTAACTGAAACAACAAATTTAATTTATTTTTACATTCTTCTCTCTATCTTGAACAATTCACACTTGGTCCCTTACAGCAATCCAAATTTCCGTTGATATTTTTTATCAATACAAAAATATTAAAATTTATCATTTAAATATTTCAGTCACGTTGAGATACTTGAGGTAGTTTTTGATATTATCATTTTTATATTATCTAAAAAAATCTTGTAATTAATGATTTCAAGTAAGACAAGATATAGAAAATTGATGATGGTATAGATATTTTCCGTTTTAGCGAGTATCATATTTGTACTTATGTAACTAACATGTCAAATTATAATATGCCTCTAAACAGCCTCTGTAGTGTGATCGCTCTAGATCAAATGTAATATTTTACATCCACATTGCCTGGATCCAGGACTTAGGTCCTTAGCATATTCTTTATTTGAATAATATGTAAATATAAAAATCCAGGGCCTAAAGCGTGGTAGGCGAGCGAGACTTGTCTTGTCAGACAGAATAACTATGTATCATGATGTGTTTTTACTATCTTTATTTATTGAAAAAAAAATAAGTATGAAATTACAAATGTTTTGTTCATATATAATTAATAATAATGTTTCTACCTTTCTAATAGAGTAAACACTCGTGTTAATAGAGGAAGTTCGTTTTACATTAATTTGTAAAACGCCTGTGCTTACTTAGTTCCCAAAGCTTGGATTTTTTACACGCAATTTCAACCATATGTGTGATACTTTGTCAATGCTGTCGGCAAAAACACCAATTAGGTACTTGGGATCGGTTTACGTTTATGATACTATGTAAGTGTCCAACGCCCAGCGGCATGGTAATAAGTTAGTCCCCCATTTGGATTTTATTACTCAGGCTCTTATTTTGAAAATGATGTTTTTAAACAATTGAAGAGTTTTTGCTCAACTGTTGGCAATATTTTTGTTCGGTATGTCTGAGAAGAAGCTCTTTATAAAAATAAAAGTTAATAAATGTATGGAGAAAACCGCAAAATAAAATGTCAACTCATGTTTCCTGATTATATCCGAGATCTCGCTATTTCCGTGATCGTTATAACCAAGTTCCACTGTATCTACATATTTTGTGATAGAATGCATAGAAATATTTGATTTGTCTTAGGATATAACGTATAAGTTTATTTTTACACGAAATCATTATAACTGGTTTTTAGTCCTATTTTCATATTATTACTCAATTAAATGATAATCTGATCCAATTCGACCCGCTACAACTTCGCATGTATATCGTTTAGCCAAAATTTTATTTCACCAATCGATAGATATATAGAAGAATCGATTTCGGTCAAAAAACTAATTTTTTGTAAATATTTCACTTTTTGAAAACGGTTTCAATTGAGAGGTGCGCTTTGCTGTAATGTGCATGTAAATTTTAAATAAATAAATAATCCCGAATACACAGATATAATTGTTTATTTTGTTTTTTCAGGTGCAAACAAATATGCCAGTTCCAGACCATCCTGATTTATTACAAGATAAATTCGAAGAAAGCGTCCCGATGTCAACATATCTGGCTTGTTTTATCATCTGCGATTTTAAGAATCAAAGTTCTAATGTAAATGCTAATGGCGTAGGACAAAATTTTACATTTTCTGTGTACGCTACGGAAGCGCAGTTAGAAAAAGTTGCTGTTCCAATGGATATTGGAGTTCGGGTTACGGAATACTACATCGACTACTTCCAACTGGAATATCCGTTACCAAAACTAGGTAATTTTCAAGGAAATATGTCAACCTGAATCACATCACATTTCTTAGTCTATATAGTGGAATCCGGAAATTATTAAATGTTAACATAAGTGGTGTCGGTTTTTTCAAATTTAAAAATGAGCACCAAAAGTTTAAAAAAATGGTTAAGGTTATACGCCATTTGATAGAAAATGTTCTGTTCTATGAGGTATAGTGTTTGCTTTTACCTTACTTATATTATTTAATTGATTGCATGCCTTCAAAATGGAATGTCAGGTGGACGAAAGTGAGCATTTTCGACACCTTCTGTTTGCGTTCAATCGAGGGAATAAATCTGCGATATTTGTGCAGTGTACGGAGAAGATGCTACGAATTATTTATTTATTTGTTGTAAAATAATTCTTCTGTTTGTTTGGAAAAAAAACAGATACTATGTATGTTAACACCCAAAACCATCTATGTGCAAATAATCCGCATATTGTGATCAAATTGTCTATTGTTGTCAGTTGCCATCATCATCATCATACCCCTTACCCCTTTCCACACCCAGTGGTGCATCGGGCACTGCATTGGTAAACTAAATGCAGCGTATTATTTGGCAGATAACATTTATTTATGATGGAATAATACTTTTGCTAGTTATATAATAATTTTATTTTGATACAAAAGATGTAAAAAAAATTGCAACAAAAAAAGTGAGGGTAAAAGGGACAATACTTCTATGTGACCAAGATCCTGATCAACCGAGGCGCGAAAAGCCAAAAATGAGGCCCGGCAAACTGAGGTCAGCGACTGTTGCCTTCTAGTTCAATTTTGTTTATAGTTCAGAAATAGAACCGGAAACTTCTCTATAGACTTTTGGTCATTATTCATTGTCTCAGTCGTAGTTTTAAATTTGATCTATTCACGCATTAGCGGTCAATTAACTTTTTACAATGTTTAAAATCTTCACATTTTACCACAATAGCATACTGTAGCTAACGCGCTACCGGCGTCGTGTTGTGGTTCTGCTGCAGTCACTAACGCACACGTCCCGATCCACTGGTTGTAAGGCAGCGGAGGCTAGGCGATCTTGTTAAACTCGTCAGGGCCGGAGATGTCCTCAGAAGGGCCCCCTACTTCAGGTTGAAGTTGCCGGTTCGCCGTGGTAAGGAATCCGTAGGGAGAGAAGTCCAAAATCCAAGTCCAGGGTGAAGCGAAGGTGTCAAGCGAAGTGAAGTAGAATCGAGTAGAAAGCCAGGTCGGGGAGTAGCGAGTAGAGATGAGTAAAAGCCAAACGTCAGAGAAGAAGTAATCATTTATTTTTAATAGTACATGTTATATACCGTTCGCGCTACGTGCCCCACCATTCACCCCGCCGAGCGAGCCTAGCCGTCGCATGCCGCGCGGAGAGAGAGAGAGAGCGATAGAGAATGCTATTTGAGTCAATCTAGAGAAAAAACCTCCGTGCATATTATGCAGAAAACTAATAGCTATGCCACAATACACCCTACCTAGACGACAATCCTGCATCACATATACTTGCGGCCTCTCAGAGTCGGCCGATTGTAGTCCAGCAATATTGAGGTAGATCGCCAGCAGTTGAAGTTTGAGTACCCCTGATCTAGGCAATGAGTCGGGACAGTGCCAGGAAGAAGAAGACACATATTTTCAATTTGCTATCTTTTACATATATTTTTACTTTATTTTACTTTATATATATATATATATATTTTACTTTATATATATATATATATATATATATATATATATATATATATTTGGATAATTTATAAAGCGCCGTTTTTGTGAAAATCACCTCAAGGGCGCTGTACAGTAAATAAATATCCCACCACGTCTTGCAGCTATAGAGGGCATGGACGGTTGGGATTCTTGTTCCTCGTCTCCAATTATGATATACAGGAGCTAGATTACAGCACGTCTTGCAGCTACAGAGCGCATAGACAATAAGAAATCTAGCCCCCATTTACATTTTTTTTTATTTGGCAATAAAGTTTAGAGTTAGATTTAGTGATATTTATAAAAAAAAAAAAAAAAACATTTATAAAAATAGAAGTTAGATTACAACAAGTCTTGCAGCTACTGAGCGCATGGACGGTTGGAATTCTAGACCTCATTTACTAAATTTGGATATTTGATAGTTGATAACATTTACCTATTGAAGCTAGATTACTAATCGTCTTGCAGCTACAAAGTGCATGGACGAGTGAAATTCTGGCAACTATAAATTATCAATAAATTTTATGTTTTTTATAGGTTTTTTTAGTTAACTATCTTTTATAAACATTTTTATCTTACTGTATTAACATGATTTTTTATTTTACTATCTTTTAGACATAGTATTTTCTTCTCGTACTTTACTAGGTATATTTTGCATATCATCTGTGATACCGCGAAAACTGCGTCAATTTATAACTATAAATTATTTTTTTTTGGCAGAGGATCTGAAAAAGCATTCCGTTGATTTATTACTTATGATATTTATAAACCAAAAATATCACTAAGGTATCAGAAAAACTATCATTTTTCAGAGTAAAAATAGCAATAATTTAAAACTAACAGCTCTTAGTCCCCATAGCGAATGCAAATGCACTGAATACTGAAATCAGTAAAACATTATTGTAAAAAAAAACAGGATACGCGGTATTGCAATATCACCGACAATATGTTTTTACTATTTATATCATTATGATGTACGCTGTTACGGACGTCAATACGGAAAGCGGCCCTAGTAGGGACCGCCACCGCGCTAGATTAAGTGTTAGAGTTAGGGATCTCGGTATGTGTATCTCTCCAATAAAGACTAATATGTGTCACTTTCGGAGGTGGCCTTTTCCATACCAAGGCATTTAGAATAGGCATCTAGTTTGTAAATTAGTTTAAGTATATTTTTGAATGTTTATTGTTTCGTGCTGCGCTGCCGCCGATATAATGCCGTGTAAACTGGAGAGGGTAGTGCCTATATACGTGGAGGGAGGGAGACAGATAGAACGGGCGGGCGGGCTTCTCTATCGCTCTCTCTCTCTCCGCACGGCATGCGACGGCTAGGCCCGCTCGGCGGGGTGAATGGTGGGGCACGTAGCGCGAACCAGTGCGTTGACGTTTTCCCTTTCAAATAATAGTGTGCTGCACTACACGAAATTCGCTTTTTTCCATTTTTCAAGAAACACAAAAGTTGTTTACTTCAAACGACTACAGCAAATAAAGTAATCGATAAATTTGGGTGACATTTTAATAGCTGCCGTTTGACAGATCGCAATTTGGAAAAAATACATCTTTTTTGTGTTTGTGCTGCCATTTAGCGCTAGGTAGCTTCATTATCAATCCACCCTCGTATGTATAAAAGATACATTATACTAATATATATATCCATATATTTTTTTAATCTACTGTGCTTATCTATTACAATGTGATAAGATTATGTTCATCTCAATTTGATTTCCAAAAATATTCAAAAGAAATTTTATTGAATTTTAAAAGACCAACTTTGTTTGTGTACTTTCCCTTTTGGCAAAACCTTTTTATAAATATTTTTTTATTCAACAGATATGATTGCAATTCCCGACTTTGTCTCAGGAGCCATGGAGCATTGGGGACTGGTAACATTCAGAGAAACTAACCTGCTATATGATAAAAAAACCACGTCCCCTGCCAACCTCCAAAACATTGCTCGAGTTGTGGCGCATGAAATCTCACATATGTGGTTTGGTAATCTTGGTAAGTTGATTGTAATTCACTACTACTGGAAGATCTCCTGGTTATGACGAAGGAGAAGCGACTTCACACATGGCAAGAATATTGGGTAGCCGCTCCCAAGCCGAGGAAGACATCTTTTTCAAACTGAAACCGAATGTAACAGAAAAGCCTCGGTTTTTCGCTGAAGTGATTCTGAACAAGTTTGAAACATCCTATGTATTCAAAAAGCACATCGGGCACTGCTGAAATGGTTCTCACCTGTTCGGAATCCGTGTTCGGGACTCCGCCATGTGCGAATGTATGCTTGAAGAGAAAGATCAAACCATTTTTTTTGGATGCCCTTTAAATGATTGAGTTCCTATTCAACCTCTCCAATGTTAACATTCCACTCCCTACCATATTCTAACTCTCCTGTTTCAACCCAATTAACCAACGTTGATTATAGATCCATCTTCCTAGGCATCGTATGCTATGCAGCTGGCTGTTGGGCACACCGATGCGAGTTGCAATATTTCAGGCAAATTATTTTAAGCGGACAAAGGCAACCTCTCCTGGCTCTTGTTAGAGCATATAGGACATGCTCGATGGATGCACTCCCAGTTCTAACGGGCTTGTTCTCTTTGGATCAGGAGGTCCAGCGAAGATCCGCAAATTTTTACTTAAAAATAAAGTGTTCCTCTGTTATTGATGGTGTCCGTCTACTCCTAACTGAAGGAATTCTCAATTGAATATTTGAAAAAATGTCTTTAAATGCTCTCCTTGATGCTTGGCAATCTTCCCCTTCAGGAAGGGTTACCTTTCTTTTTTTCCTTCAATCTGTCGGCGCTTAAAATCTTCTTGGGTTATCCCCGATCACTTGACTATGCAGTTTTTATCAGGTCATGGTGAATTTAATAAAAAAATTAAATGTTTTCAATATTGTTGATTCCCCTTCATGCTGCTGCGGATATCCTAATCAGTCTTATAATTGTGTAATATTTTTTTTAGTAACAATGAATTGGTGGAATGAGCTATGGCTAAATGAAGGATTTGCTTCGTATATGCAGTATAAAGCACTGGACAATGTCTGGGAAGGCTGGGAAACGGTAATTTATGCTCTAATAATTTAAGGAATTTTCGTCGGCCTCGTGGTAGTGGTCAGCACGTTTGCCTACCATGCAAGACATCTCGGGTTTGATTCCCAGCATGGTAGATATGAAATATTTATTTTAAAGGGTGTTTTTACACAAGAATATTTCATAGTCCCTGGATTAGTACCTGAAGCGTAAGACTGATCATTTTACCTTCATACCATCCTTATTCTATCACTACGATAAGGATGGTATTCCCATACGAATTATACCACTATAATTAGGCTTAACTTTATGCCAAGTTTATGAGTAAGGCCCATTAGAATATATATAGAAATTATTATTTCTATATATATATATACCCATTAGAAATAATATAGATATTATTTACTACGTAGGTACAAATTTATGTAATTTTTTCGAAGCTTACCTGTAAATAAAATCACCGTTCTCCACTGATCTATTTTAGTAAAGGAACTTTTATTTTCAGGTGGACCAATTTACTGTCGCCAATACCCACAGTGTTCTCGCTCTCGATGCCACTCTATCTTCTCACCCTATTGTGCAGACAGTCAGCACTCCTGATGAAATAACAGCTATATTTGATTCTATTTCATACAACAAGGTAATTTTTCATTCTCGTATTAGTTACGAGAGGGTACCCAAAAGAAACTGGACTAATAATGCAGTCTCAGGCTGGAGAAAATGAGATTCAATCTAAATCCACGGAAGCATTTCCTGAGCAATAGGGTTGTTGATGGTTGGAATAAGCTCCCACAAGAGCTGATCTCAATGTGTTGTCTGAATGGGTTCTAAAATGGACTAGATTTGTTTGGGAAAAGTTAAAGTGCGCCAAAAGCGAACTTTCATTTAAATAGATTTAAGCATCTCAGCTTTAAGCTGCTCGCTTAAAATTAATATAATAATAAAATAATAATTATAATAATATATTTATAAAAATATTTTTCCAAAAACTTCAAATGGTCTTTAAAGTACTCTCCATTGGAGCTAATATTCTTGTCAAATTTTTATTTCATTGTTGAAAACATTTCTAAAATTAGTTTTCCGTGATGCTTGACAGTGTTTCTGTCATTTTTTTCTTAACTTCAGCAATGTCATTAAAAAAATATCCTTTAATGTAATTTTTTCATTCATAGGAGTGAATAGAAGTCGCAGAGGGCTAGATTAGGTGAAAAAAAGAAGGGGGGGGGGGGGGGGGCACAACGGTCATTCTTTAAAAAAAAATTGGCATATAGAGAAGGCTGTGTTATGGCAAATTTGGCTGTCATCCCCAAATCTTCATGTAAAGTTCGCTTCACTGAACTTCAAGTCACTCCAGATAGCTCATAGATAAAAATAGCTGAAAAAAAGGGAGGAGATGAAGGGAAGGGCGTGAGTTTAATAGGTATAGGGTGACAATTACAATGGAACATTGTATAATGGGCTATATTAAAAGGTTATTTGATTATTGATCAAAGGAACATATTTTTTTTAGAGCTTTCCTAATGTGAAATATTTCCATATTATTTACTTTTAACCCTTTATTATTTTTATATAATGGTGAAGGTTTATAGTGGGTTTTGCATGTTGGTTTAATTGGTGTCGACGCAGAGACGGGTATGTCTCAAAACCGGTAAACATAGAAAAGTCGGCAAGTGGTTATATACAAATATTCAATAACATTTACTAAAATGTGAGACCATAAAGTAAATGCTTAAAATATTAAAAATATTTTATTGACACTGTATTGCTATCCGAAAACATTGGATAAAAGTGCTAATACGTACAACACAGTAACGTAGAAAAATTTGGATCGTGTGTTATTATTGGAAGTCAAATTTTTACAATATCTTTTCCATTTCAGGGAGCTGCTGTCCTTCGAATGTTAGAAAACTTTGTTGGCGAGAGTGATTTTAGACTAGGAGTGTCAAACTATCTTAAAAAATATAAATTCAAGAACACCGTCACACAGGACTTGTGGGATGAGTTGGCTTTGCTGTTCGGACCCAAAAATCCCGATCGGGATTTGACGTAAGTTAATGTTTAGTAAATCCTCAATTACACCCTACGTAGGTACCAGACCTCATGCATTACCAGCATAGTATTGAGCATTGCATTTCAGCGCTTTTTGCTTGCTATCGCTTTAAGCTTGCCATCTCTGTAATGAGAAAGTTCATTGTTTTTTGAATTTATTACTTAATAGACTATCAAACTAAGCAAATAAGACGTTATTTTTATGTATTGTTTTATCATCGCTATGATTTTTTAAAGTTTCGTATTTTTTTTAATCCCCACCGAAACTTCAAAATTAACCCGCCCGCGACGTCACAACCCCAACAATATCGAAAATAGAGTTCTTAGAAGATGTGCCTACGATGGCAAGAAATAATATCATCTTCCCTTTAACACAACATTTGTTTGGTCAATGGTGCAAGTATTATTTTTCTGCTGAACATACTTCCCTATAAAATTTAGTTAACTGATATTAAACAATATTTCAAAAGAGAAATTAAAATCTGACTGAAGAAAATTAGAATATGAGAAATAGAAAAAATATTTGAGTGGCATGTGAAATATGTACATAAAATTTTGAACAGTGTGCTGTAGTGCGGAGGACTTTTAAATTAATTTTATGCAACAAATATTTCTTAATAAAGCATTGTAAAAAAAAAAAAATAACTACTGGGAACATTTAAAAAAAAACAAAAATTTGTGTTCTTATGATACTCAAATATTTAAATTTGAGGGGTCATTTTCGACTAGTTGTGAATAACTACTTAAACTCTGTTCTGTTACCTAGTTCGCCCGCACCCAGAGTATTCCTCTGTTATCTGGTCTCCATATTATGATGTTCACATCAAGAATATTGAATCAGTTCAACATCGATTTTTGAGAAAGATAGGTTGGAAGTTGGGCTTATCCAGATACCTATAAACGTATAATGAGTTAGAAACTACCTTAAACATATCTTCTCTTCAAGACTGTCGAAATAAATCTGACCTTCTAGTCCTATTTAAAATTCTCAACTCACTCTTTGATGCGCCTGAACTACCGAGCTCAATAAAATTAAATATCCCAACTAGAAACCTCAGACAAAACTTACTCTTCCATACCGATAACTGTAGAACTAACTATGGTTTTCATTTCCCTATGCCCAAAATTCTTAGGTCTGCCAACAAACATAACAGTCTTGATCTCTTCGATAACAAGTTGTCTTCTTTCAAACGATCACTGAATCAAATTAAATTATAAACACCTCTCTCCCGCTTCCACTCCCACCAAGTCTACTATATACCATTGTTGCTTTCTAATTTCCTTTACAATAATTTTCTATGCATAAATATGTCCTTAAAAATGCCCATTCCGTGTATATATAAATAAATAAAACCACAGTAAAACTCCAATTATCCAAATTAATTAGTGGCAGATTTTGTTTCTTTTGAAATAATTCGGGGAATTGGAATCACATAAAAAAACTTACTCAAACATGTCCACCAAAGTTAATTGCACAATTAATTAAAATGAAATACATCTCCTTTATCTTTTATTTCCTGAGAATCATCTGGCCATTTGGCAATCTGGATGACGGAGTTTTACTATATTAGTTTGTAAGGTGGGTTTACACTGCAATATTTCATGGCACCTGAGGTGTATCACCTTACCTTGCTGCTTTTATTTTACTGAGGCATCATCTGGGGCGGATAAGAGTTTTAAGAAAATTTATATTGGCTCCGATTAAGTGTTTAATATTGCGTGATTTTCAGATATATTATGGATACGTGGACAAGACAGATGGGTTTTCCTGTAATAAATGTCGCTGTTAAAGATACCAACACCTATGTGCTTACCCAAAAAAGGTTCCTTGCAGATCCACAAACTAAACCGGACTCTCCATCTCAATACAAGTATGATAAACAATATTTTTAGTAATCCCATTTCGCCTGTTTATTTGAAGACAACTCTTATAATCTTTATCACAGCATGGGCTATCTCACATTTAAATTTAACTGTTCATGTTCTTGTGATTTACTCAAATATTTCAATTTTAGGAGCAATTTTCAACGAGTTGTAAATAACTCATTATTAGACAATGGGAATCAGGTTGTGTTACAGCGGAGTTCAAACTTCCGACTTTCAAACTTCAAAGTTTTCCTTTCCTCTCCTTTCATTCCCACTTTTAACCTTTTCTCCCATATAGTATAGTACACGAGCGAATAGTCTAAATAAGCGATTATGCACAGCTTACCACTATATTTGACTTTCGATAATAATGTTTTATAGTAATCGTGTTTATGGGAACATAAATAAAATAATTGTTTATATTTGAAGCAATAACTTTGTGGTTATTCATTATAATAAAATAAATAAAACAACTTTGTTTTTAACCACTACTTTTTTTTTTTCCACCGACCAGTTTCAAAGCAAATAAGCTTCTTCGTCAAGGTTTACGTAACTAATGAATAATTTCCTATTTTATTTTTATCATGTCAACTAAATATTACACGTGGACCCAATAAATCAAGAAACCGGCCGGTGAAAAAAAAAAAAAAAAGTGGTTAAAAACAAAATTGTTTTATTTATTTTATTAAAATAATTGTCATTTATTATAAATCACCACCACCTTCCTACAAAAAAATATCTATAAAATGCGCGCAGCCCGTTCTCAGCGAACAATGTAACTAGCTAGATTTTAAAGTTTTTAATTGTCTTTTTTATCTGTTAAGTATTTTTAATATTATTATGTTTATTTTTCAGTGATCGTTGGTATATTCCTGTAACATACAAAACTGAAAAGAATGAAATAAAAACTGTGTGGTTCCCAGATAAGAGTGAAAGTGGTAAGCATAAAATGCACATGTTTTATACACCGTTTTTCAGGGCCAGACCACAAAACTTCAGAGGAACTGAAAAATGAAGTAAATCTTTAATTAATGTTTAGTAAAAAAAATTGGGACAAAAACATATTTGACCAATAAAGCGATACGCTCCAGACGCGAACAAGGGAACCGGCTGGGTAGGGGCGGAGTAAAGGTTTGTAGAAGGACTGCTAGTCTGAGAAATTAAGGATTTACTCCATTGTGAAATTATAAAAAAAATAAAATTATTAGGGTTTTTTTTAAGCTTACCATGAGGAATGTTCTTCTGAAGTTTCACGGTCTGGCTCTGAAAAACGTGTACATACATTTTGTGGTCTTGTTCCTTTCCCATTTCTCATTGAATATCGAACGGAGCTTCTCGTTAATATGACAAGTGGCCTCTTGTGATTACCCGTTTTACATGCAATAACTTATTATGAAATACAAAAAAAAACAAATACATTGAATTGACTTTATCTGATGTTAAACAGGTAGATATTAATTTGGTGATAGTAGATTCGATTCGGTTGACAAGACTGTATTATGTGGCATGATCATTAACTTTAAATCTCCCTTCCCGGTATTGTTATTTATTTGTTTTATTTATTTATTTATATATACGCCCAATGGGCATTTTTAAGGACACATTTATACATAGAAAATTATTATTAAAAAAGTAGAAAGACTCAATGGTATATAGTAGACTTTGTGGGAGTGGAAGCGGGAGAGAGGTATTTATAATTGAATTTGATTCAGTGATCGTTTGAAAGAAGACAACTTGTTATCGAAGAAATCAAGACTGTTATGTTTGTTGGCAGACCTAAGAATTCTGGGCATAGGGAAATGAAAACCATAGTTAGTACGACGGTTATCGGTATGAAATAGTAAGTTTTGTCTGAGGTTTCTAGTTGGGAGATTTAATTTTATTGAGCTCAGTAGTTCAGGCGCATCAAAGAGTGAGTTGAGAATTTTAAATAGGACTATAAGGTCGGATTTATTTTGACGGTCTCATTATTATTTATTTTTTTTTAAAGAAAAAATAAATATTTGCGCTCTTATGATTTACCCAAATATTTAATTTTGAGGGCCATTTTCAACGAGTTGTAAATAACTCACTATTAGAAAATGGAATCGAGTTGGGGTAGAGTGGGATTCGAACCACGGACCTTTGGTCCGTGAGTCCGAGACACTAGCTACAGGACCACAACCCGATTATACGTATATAGGTCTCTGGATAACCTTTACCACATAGAATAATAATAGTCCAGAAACCGCATACTGATTTGCTTAATTTTTATTTAATGTTTTTTTTTTACATTTGCCTAATAAAAGTATCTGTTTTTTTTTGTAGTCCAGTCCGTAATTTTTTTTTGGTGATAAAACGTAATGTAACATTACACAGAATTATCTTACTCGTGCATTATTATTGCTATTGTTCGCGGTCTGGTAACATGCTCGCAGGCGAGATTTCAGACTTTTGGACAGTGCGATGTATGGAAACATTATTCTGTGCGCCTTCTGGGGTGGTATTCCAAACGCTTTCGCGGCCGTATTATCTCGCATATTAACATACAAAATACACGAGAAAAGCTGTTTTCTTTTTTCAGGCGGTTCAGAATAGCACCCCTGGTACATTATAATTCTACGCTTTGCCGTTTTGTTTTAATTTTGGTGCTCATTTTTTATTTGGGAAAAACCTACACAACTTATGTTCGCATCCAATACGTTAAACATCAATAAAATCACATAAAATGTCAGGCTTTCTAATGAGAGTTTGTAAACCATTAAAAAATTCAAGCACTGCCATGGTTCTGTATACCTCGTTAGAAGCACTGGCGGCTCCTGACCGAAAACATTGGCAGTGCATTTCTTTACATTTTGTCAACTTGTATATCATTAAGTTCAATAATATTATAATAATATGATAGGTCTGACGTGATAAACGAGCAATAGTATGACAGCCCGCGCATCGGAACCAGAAACGCTAAATGCGCCCAGCATAGTACGCACATTATAGTTAGCTAAATTCGTACTAATATCATGTCATTACGCATGTTCAAAGTGACATTACAAATGAACTTCAAATCTGCGCATGCGTTGGCACTGCCCGAAATATGTATATTATCTTCTCCCTCTAACGCACAATTCATCGGTTATGAAGCATTGTCTGTCTCGCTCAAATGACGATTTTTGGAGATATGATATATTTCCTACAAATTCAGAGTAAAAGATTGTGCAAAACAGAATATGCACTGGGAAGATTGCGCATCCGTAGACAAGATGAGAAAATCGTCCGCTAGAGTCGATTTTGCTAGATATTTTGGCGCTAGTATGGAATATTATGATGTTTATGTGGACAATATTCACACATTCTTGTCACATTTTGTTGTCCTGTCAGAAATTGTATTATATTTTGTGTTTATTTATTAACGGATATTGTTCATGTATACAATTTAAAGGGTTTAAATATTACAATAAAAGAATAGTTTAAAACATTTAAAAAAAAAGAAAAGAAGCATTGACAAACAAGACAAGATCTGGACTATTTATTTAGTGCTCGTTTAAATCGTTGTAAACTTAAACCAAAAATATGTGTTGTGTATGTAATTGGTGTGTTAGATTTATGTTTTTTGTAATAATATCACCGTAATTATACCAATATAGCACTGTGTGCACAACAATAGACTCAAATAAAAAAAATATATAGTAAATAATTACCGTTGGAATATTTCAGTTTGCAGGTAAACTTAACTTTATGTAAACTTAACTTTATTGTTTTTCCTTATTTTAGTGGAATTGAAAGTTGAGGCAAAAAATGACCTTTTCAAAATAAACAACAATCAAGTTGGATATTACCGAGTGAATTACTCTCCAGAAATGTGGGACGCCTTTATAGAAAAGCTCGAAACTGCCGATCCAAAGGTATTTATATTATTCGTACTGTTTTCTTAATTCATCAGTCTCTTTCCACACCTAATATACGCCTGCATAACACCTATTCTCCTCTATGGATGCGAATCGTGGCACCTCACGAGGGCCCAAAACGGTTGAGTTTCGAGAATAGGTGTCTCAGAAGAATCTTGGGTATGCGGTGGTTTGAATTTGTGTGGAATGAAGTAATAAGAGAACGGACGCAGTAAACTCCGGTGACAACTGTCATCAAACGGAGGCGATACGGTTGGCTTGGCCATGTACTGCGGATGCCCCTTCAGAGCCTCAACCATGCTTGCCTACTTTACATGGCATCAGGTTCTCGACATCCTGGACGTCCACTGCTGAGTGTGCGTCGGCAACTACGGGACGCGAACCTGACTTGGGAGGACGCACAGGAGCTGGCAGCTGACAGAGATTCCTGGAGGATCTTCGTGGACACCATATGCTCCAACTAGGGAGCGGACATGGAATGATGATGATGACACCTAATATGGCATAGCACACTATATTGGTACACTTAACTGTATAATTATCTCACTGATAATTAAATGTAAAATTATGTAAATAAACCATTTTATAATTGACAACTTGTACAAAAAACTGAAAAAAAAAACAAATTCGGCTTGGTCAATTCAACTTAATTTAGTGTTTAGGGTAATGCTTAAGGTCGCAATCATTTATAAATTAAAATTATCATAAATTTTAAATTTTTGCTCCCACAATAAATAAAGCTAACCCACTTAAACAATCGAGGCAGATTCGTTTTAAAAATAACAATTTTTCTGAACAATTATCTAATTCCCTACCATCAAACATTAAACCTGCATTCTACATAACTACGTAACAATATAGGAACATTGTTGTAAAATTACAAATATAAAGTCCCTAAATATAATAAATACCAATAACAATTAATGTGCCTAAATAATAATAATTTTTCTGAATTCGCAAACCATCCGATAGAAAATAATCATTTTAATAAAGACACTGGATTAAAAGTTCTTCATGTTGAAAATAAATTATTTTTACCATCTTTTAAAGAACAACATGACAAAAAGACTTTTCTTTTATTAACTCCATATGTATTGATGTAATATTTACTAATCACTGTAAAAATAAAATAGGATAGAATTTATTAGTTAAGTGTACCTTGAAAAGAAGCTTGTGTAGCTTCGAAACAGGTCTTTAGAAAAAATAAGTTGTTAACCCCAGTGAGGTCACATTATTTTTATTATTAATCATAGTTTATAATGTAAAAAAATATAAATAAATAAATCCTAATGACTCCCTAGGGGGTCAAATCCAGTCTTTTGTCTTCAAACATTTGAACAAATTGAAAATATCGTAAAAAGGAAGTGGTTGTTTTATATTTATTTTATTATGAAAATTGTCATGTTTGGTTTCACATGTTGTATTTATTTTACGTAATTCGACATTTAATTATCAGTGTCACCATATATAAAGGAAAGTGTAGTTGTATGAAAAAAATAAAAATCCACAAATGATCCACTCTCTACCCGCGCGAGAAGATTTAGAATAGCACCAAAGGCGAAATGTGTTTTTCTTCAATGTTTCTCTTCTTCAATCTCTCTTCAGTAAGACTGGGCTGTCCTCGAACTGATTGATTTTATTATTTATATTAATAAAAATAAATATATTCTATAACTCAAGCCTTTTATCACTGAACAATAGATTTAGTAGAGTTTTTAAACCTTTTCTTTTTGAATTATATCATTTATGGGTTGAAAACGATTATTTAATTTTCTTGTTTTTTTTAAAACTCCATATTTTATGTTTTTTTTTTAAAAAGGAGGTACAAGTTTGTATCAACAGGGAACGAATAAGTACTATCAAACTTAGCAAAAAAAGTCTCTTATTATCATCAAGTTTTGTAATTTTTTAATTACTCCGCACGTGACATCACTAGTTCTCTTCGGGGAGTTGTCCTGATTGGTGAATTGGCTTCCCGTAAACCGTAAATGTATCACAACACTATAGTTGGTTGATTTAGGAGACAGTACATATGTACAATGTTGAAATTCATTTATTTACATATTTCTAATGTTTTAACTTAAATACTCTAATTTTTACTGCGTGTAAGAAAACATTTTCTATATCCAATTTCCCATGCCTTTGAACTTCCTCATTGGAATATAAAAAAGTTGTTATTTTTTCAATACAATATATTTACAAATATAAATGCTGAATTGATGTTATAATAAAAAAAAACTTACCTGTAATCATAATTATAATATTGAAGTTTTTAAAGCAGTAGTGATTTTATATAACCAAACCGGTGAGTGAAGTGTTTGTTATTTGTGTATGTGAAAGCCCTATGGGGTTTTTACCTCAGAGCAATAATGCGCCAAGCTATAGAAAAACCCTATCGCTATGTTTCATAAAACAGAAGCGTTGTTGGTTAGCGACAACTTCCCTTTGCTGGCGGACATGTTATTTTGTTTGACAACAGACAAGTAACGGTCTTAACGGATGCTTTTGTCGCTGTGCTTGGCTTTGTTTGTAAATAACTTTGATATTTATGTTATAATAAATAAAAATCGACAAAGGTGAATTGCAGTATTTTTGGTTGCAGCAGTAGAAGCGACAAAGGTGTTTAAAGAGTCAGTTTTCAAAGGCAATTGATTTAGAATATTTTCCTTTGATTTACATTGATTTTTGGCATTTATTGTCCCGACATGTGTATTATGTTGCTTAAAAACTTTCCTTATATCAACATATTTACTTTAGATACTATTTTTTCTCAATTAAGGCGATAAATTTGTGAATTAAATTATGTTTACTGTTGATAATGACAGTTGATTACGGGTAATTGTCAGGGCAGCACTAGGCATCTATATAATATCCTAAAAGCTGAAACACCTATTTGTATACATTTTCAAAGTTTTCTGTAATGATTAGAATGATTGAAAATAAAATAATGTTCATTTTGAATGTTCATATGTAGGTACTATTTTTTAGGATTCCTAAAGATGACGATACGCAGCAAAAATGGATTAAATCAATTCGATTTGGCAATTCTCGACCTGAGTACGGCCCATTGTTTTGCTGTGAACTGTAGCTAACTTAATACTTCATATAATAGTCATAGAATGGTTTTCCCACATTTGGGCTCTCTATAGCTTGGCGAATTATTACTCTGAGGGTTTTACTAACAAATCATAATAATATTATTCAAAATCTGTTGTTATAATTGTCAGAATGTTTCTGATACACATATTTTTGTGATTATTTTAGCTGACCAATTCGGATAAGGCGCATCTTCTTAACGATGTCTTCAGTTTGGCCGAAGCCTCAGAAGTGAGCTTCAATACAGCGCTCAATATTTCTCTCTATTTGAAGAATGAAACTGACTATGTTCCATGGGCTGTTGGCTCATCTGTTTTCTTCTCACTGAAGAGAATCCTCTCCAGCTCTATGGGATTTTTGGATTTCAAGGTATCTAATGAAATGTGAAATGCTGTAAAGAAAAACTTACGAATTAATCAGGAGTGCAAGATTGCAATTTGCGTATTTTATTTTTAATATTTTTAAATAAGCAATGTTTATGTTAGCTTAGTTATTGTTTTTCTAAATAATAAATTTCTGGGTAATTTTCAATTAAAGTAAAACACACTTTTACGTTTTTGAAGGGAGCTTGAAAAAAAAAAAAAAAACTGAGGAAAACGGGACAGTGAGAAAATGAAAAATGTATGGAAAAAATAGGAATTACATAAAAATAAAAATAATTTTCTACACCATAGTGTACATATACTTCCAGAAAAGTTGTAAAAATGATAATAATTGGGGATTGTTAACATTTTTTTTGACTATTTTCAATGATTGCACTAAAAATATATACATATTTTGTATTTTTTCAAACAATATTACGTAATCCATTTTTTTATTTGATTAAAAACAGCAGGTGTAAATTATTTTATGTGTAAATAAAAAATAATGAAAATAATATTTTGAATTTGTATAAAATAACGAACAAAACTTTTTCCCCTAAATGTTGGGAAATTTTATTTATACTCTACTATATTTATATATCACTTTTTTCTATGGCGTCACTAAAATTTAGATCACTGCAAAATTGTTTCCCACTTTTATGACAAATTTTTAAACCATCTTTTTTATAACTTTTAAATATTTCTTTTATTACATTTCAAACATCGCAATTAATTGATAATAGAACTTTATTGTTCCTTAACGTTTATCAACGGTGTATCATGATTTGTACAAGTCAATATGACGTTTTTGTTCAAATGAAAACTAAAATTAATCCTAAAGGAAGACACTTAAACAAAAAAATCAATTACATTGCACCTGCTTTGAATTTAGGTGAAGACAATAATTTATCCTTCATTAGTTGTTTACCTGCTTTTATTTTACATTCGCGTGGCACACGCGGTGGCGTGCGGACCGCGGCACCATTATTACAACATCCTTTTGGATTTTTTGACACATCAAATGTATTTTTTTTGTAAACGTAAAACCGGGGTGATGAAAAATGTAAAAAAATGTTAATTGGGTGGAATATTTGTATGAGAATGTATGAAGAAAAATGGGTCCTGAACATTTCGGTGTAAAAAGCGGGAAAACGTAAAGTTGAGGTTTTACTGTATATATTTTTTTAAATAAGCGATTTTTATGTGTGCTTCGTTATTGCTTTTCTAAATAATGAATTTAAGGGTAATTTTCAATTCCATAACTGTGGAAATTGAGATTAATCAATGGTAGACCGAGGAATGAACATTGTATGTCCCGATCTAGTGTCTAGAACACTATTACTTCATTTCAGTCATAAAATTATTATTATTATTTTTTTAAAAATTATTTTACATATTTATTACAGCAATATACAAGTAATTATTTATACAACAAATTAATTCAGTAGTAACAGTAAGCATACATATTTTTTATTTTTGCTGTTAGTTCTTCTAAAATGCCTAACTAGGGATAGCTTCCCCGTTCTAAGGCAGTAAATTATGTATTTTATAATGATATTTAAAAGTATTTACAGTTTTATCATAATGTGTGCTTTTTCAGTCTTAAAGGTAAACAATGAATATCCAGAGAAAACATAAATAATACCAAAATCTCTATATCCTAAGTCCCAAGTCATTACTATTAAAACAAGCAACCAGCTTACGTCCTTCTACATCGGACAACAAATTCTCTGACTCCCTCCGACCAATATGGATTAAGAAAGCAGTCAACACCTTCCTCAGCCTGGCAATCCCACCACATTTCTACGAAACTGGGATAAGGTTATATACCCTCGGGCCTATATAATATTGCTGCCCTTGAGCTAAAAAAGTATTGACTCCTCTCTGTATTATTTCTTTCAATTTATAAAGTTATAAGTAAAAATATTTTTACTGTTATTATATTGAATTTTATAAAGTAAATATTGGGTGTTAACATAAGTTGTGGACACAAAAAAATGACATCAAATTAGTCAATCCTGTATTCTCCTTCATTATTTTACAACAAATGAGTAAATAATTCATTGCATCTTCACCGTACACTGCGCAAATATCATGATCAGCTTTGGCAACTTTATTCCATCGATTAAAAAGCGAACAGGGGGTGTTGAAAATGCTCGCATTTGTCTACTTACATTCCATTTTGAAGACTTGTAATCAAATAAAATAAAACATGTAACATAAAAGCAAATGCAATGTCTTGTAGAACAGATTTTGTTTTTCGAATGACCTTTACCATTTTGTTTTACTTTTGGTGTCAATTTTTAGATTTGGAAAAAACAGACTCTACACCTAATAGATAAAATAAAAAATATAACCTAGAATGTTCTATTCATAGAATTATAATATGCTAGAAGGCGCATACAATGATGTTTGCACTCATCGCACCGTGTCTAAAAATCTGACATCCCGCCTGCGCACATGCGTGAAGTGGCCGTGTAATGTGGTAACGGTCTGGTAAGACTGCGAACAATTTACTATCACAACACAAATATAAGATAATTTTGTGTATTGTTCTGTCATGTTTTACCACAAAAAATAATTTACTGACTGGACTAATCAAAGAAAAATAATTATTTAGTAATTAGGTTAATTGAATACCGTTTGATATGATACTAAAGTTTATTAAGAGAAAGCCGGGTAAAAAAAATTGACATCCTGGCAATACTAACAAAATGTCTACCTTGTTTTATGTAATAATCTGACAGATGGTAAAATAATCGAATTGTCTAATAATATTATTTGTGAACTTACACATGAAATGTGATCCTTTTAATTGCAGCAGTATTTTGACACTTACAAACGACACAACACGGCATACTTGAGTTTAAATAGGCAGTTGCGTACTAAGCGACGTCTACAGAGTAACTAATGGCCAAAACGTACAACTACTCATTTATTAGTAGTTTAGTCGATTTCAATTTGAAGAGCGTACGCGGTTTCTGGACTATTATATTTCTATAATTCTATTTATGAAAAAAGACTCAACAACATGACAGGCCGTAAATGCTCTAATTGTTTTTGTAACGAACTTCTTAATCTCTGTTTTGTAATAATAATAAATTGTGACAATTTTTGTAGCGTCGTTTTTGTGAGTAATCATTTTAAGGGCGCTGTACACTATACCTTATTAACAAATTAAAATAAGGTTTATCCATAGACTAACTTTAATAAATTTTTACTTACAGACAAATTTTACAAATCTGATGATTTGTAAAATTTTTACTTACAGACAAATTTTACAAATCTGATGATTTGTAAAATTTGTCTGTAAGTAATCTTTCATATCCAATTTAGCAAATTTCACTATATTTTGGATGTGAGTTTTGCAGAACTCGGAGTAGTTGAGGAGACAGGGAGAGGCCAATGTCATGCAGTGGACCAACATGGGCTGATTATGATTTAAAATTGTCTGTTTTTTATATTTTTTTCAGATTTATGTCAGAAGTCTTTTACAAGTACCATATACATTTGTTGGTTGGGCTCCTAGTGATGTAAATGAAGTACATGTTAAGAGGTAAATATTTTTCTCTACAATATTTTTGTACATTATATAACTAGTAATGTCGAAATATAAAATAAATAAGTCGAAATGCTAGCCCCCATGAAAAAGAAAAACTAGTAAGAGTACGTGTAACTGTTTCTTAATTGACAGTTTAGAGAATCGTGGCTTGTAATAGTAACAGTTGAATTGACTTTGGTGAAACTGTTCCAGAAGTTGCGAGCTGTTCTGTTCCGAGCTCATACTAATGAATTAAGCCGCAAAATATTTTTCAGTCTACACTCACTTAGAAGGTTGCAAAAATTCTTACCCATTAGTACTAAATGCACTCTTGTACAAGCATTACTACTACCCATTCTAGATTATGCTGATGTTTCCATGACTGATTTAAGCTGTGAGCAACTCGATAAACTTGAATGACTTCAGAATACATGCATAAGGTACATTTTTGGTCTTAGGAAATATGACCACATTTCTGATTATCGTAGGCAACTGAAATGGCTCAAAATTAGACAGCGGAGAGACTATCACTCCCTCTCACTTCTGTTCAATGTACTTCATAGTCCTAACGCTCCTATATACCTGTGTGAAAAATTTCAACGCTTATCAGTTCATGGTTTACCTCTTCGTTTTCATTCTCAAGGCACTCTCTTAATACCCATACACAATTCCTCTTTCTTCTCTAACTCATATAGTGTCCATGCGGCTTGACTGTGGAATCATCTGCCATCCACCATCAAAGATGTTACTACATTATCTCTGTTTAAATCACGTCTGAAGAAACATCTCCTTTCTCTTCCTTAATCTCTTTTCCTTTCCTTTTTCCTCTTTCCTCTTTTTTCCTTTTCCCATTGAGTAATAGTTATGATTTAAGGTAATTTATAAACAAATACGTTTATTTCTATTTTTATATATTTTTAACTTTTTAATCTTTTTTTTTCTATTGAATATGTTCTGTAACTTGAATTATAAAAATAAAACTTTTATTTTATTGGTTGGTTGGAAGAAATTGCCATTTGGCAATAAGCCCGCCAATGTACAAATAACATTATGTACAAAAAGTTAAATAAAAAGTTGCTTGTACTAGATTTTTTGCCCATGCTGCTCTAAACTATTATTGAAAAACAGTTTAATTATTGAAACAGTAACTGTTACTGCTTCTACTTTTAAATGACCGAAACACCTATCTCTAATGTGCACGCGGGCAAATTCTGAAATAGGACCACAACTTATGTGAGCCTGTCGTCTTAAAAATCATGTGAAGGCCCTTTTTCAAATTTTTACACAGTATATCGGTGCACTATCTGAGTAAAAAATGAAAACTAAATTTGGACATGATCTAAAATTTTACATTTGCATGTAAGATTTCAACCAATTTGTAATCAAATTCCAGAATATTTTCAAAAGGGTTTTCTGGGCTTACTAGTTATTTTCAATTGTGAAATCAAATTTTTTAAACTAAAATGTGTATGTTTTTATGATTTATTATTTAAAACACGTTCAATTACATTGTTCCGATGAAGATACTTTAAATTTCTATAAAAATATTCACATTTTCATTTAAAAAAATCGATTTTATTTTATTGAAAGCTGATGATAACTCTACAGGGTATTCATTAAACCCCGTCACATCCGAAACCACGATGATCAGTATGAGCAAGAAGACATATTGGCACATTAAAATATTTTTTTAGAACTAATAAAATTTTAATAAATAAAATACCAAAAAAGGCAAATGGTTGCTTACTTCTGCAGGGGAGAAACGAGGAAAGAGAGGGGGGAATCTGATCATCTGCACTGCACTCCCCTCACTTCTCCCCTGCAGAAGTAAGAGACCATTTTTGAAAAAAACGTTTGTTTTAAATATTTTTTTAAATGTGCTAATATGTCTTCTTGTCCATACTGATAATTGTGGTTTCGGATGTGACAGGGTTTAAAGAACACCTGTATAACTTCCCATTGTAACCAGTGCCCTGGTCATACGACTGAATATTTTTATATTGAGCTTGTGATTGTTTTGAATTTGTTATTAAACCAAACAAAAAGTACCTGACTTCAAAACAAAACATAAAAATATGTGTTTCTCACTGTTATTTATTTCTGCATAGTGCATTGGTATTTGTGAAATATTTTAAATCATCCAAAAAAATCCTTTTTATTATAATTGATTTAATCTTACGATGATATGCATTACATGTAATTATACAATTTTTAGCTTATTGTCTTCTTGTCCATACTGATCATTGTGGTTTCGGATGTGACAGGGTTTAAAGAACACCCTGTATAACTTCCCATTGTAACCAGTGCCCTGGTCATACGACTGAATATTTTTATATTGAGCTTGTGATTGTTTTGAATTTGTTATTAAACCAAACAAAAAGTACCTGACTTCAAAACAAAACATAAAAATATGTGTTTCTCACTGTTATTTATTTCTGCATAGTGCATTGGTATTTGTGAAATATTTTAAATCATCCAAAAAAATCCTTTTTATTATAATTGATTTAATCTTACGATGATATGCATTACATGTAATTATACAATTTTTAGCTTATTACGTTCCACTATTTTGTCATTGGCTTGCTCTTTTGGTCTTGAAGACTGTCTCACCCAAGTGAAATCAAAATTCAACGATTGGTTAACCAATAAAACAGAAATTGATGCAAATATAAAGGATGTTGTGTATCAATATGGTAAGTTGTATTGTTTTATGGAAATTAGTAAATGTATGGGTTACAGCACATTAACCCAAAAGCAGTACAAATTCATGTCAGAATGAGGAATTCCAGCCCAACCCGGAATAAAATTTTAAAAATGTTTTCGTGTACACGTGAATATTTAAAAATTATGGAGTAGGATGAAATATCTCAAAAACGCACGCAAAAATAAATGAAAAATGTTAAAAATAGTATTCATTTTAAAATCGTAAATAATGACGTCACTCCTTATATCTATGTGTAGTATTTCCGGTTTCCGCTTTAAAGCCCCCGCACCTTGTAAGGAACGTTTTGACCAAAGAAAAAAAGAGTATAATTTGTATAATTTGACATTTCAACCAGAGATTATGGCAACTTTCTAGGTTTTTCTAAATCGAAACGTTCGTAAAAACAACCATAACATAGAAATGAGCAAATTACGATCAACTAAATGAAGTAATCAAAGCAATATTCCATAGATTCTTGTCAGGTCAGTAAAAATAAAAACGCCAACCGTTTCATGACGTCACTACTGAAAAGTGACACACTGATTAGTCATTTGGTGCGGTATTTGATAAATGTAACTTTAAAAAATCATATCTTTGTAAATAACGCACAAAAAAAATAAATATATATACTTTTGCTTAGTTAAATAGTACGCTAATAGAAAGAAAAAAAAAAAAAAAACAATGGAATTCCTCATTCACCCATTAATAGGGCAATCGGCTTCTGCTCATGATGCAGACATGTTTTTCTGTAAATGTGGACAGTATGGCATCTATCTTTTTGTATGTTTCTGGAGATGGTTGTTGATTTGTCTATAAATATGTGGACCATATGCATATATTTACTGTTAAAAGATGCATCTGAAATTTAATTTTCCCTGAGTGTGAATACACTCTGTTATTGAATAATGGAAGCTAACCTGTAAAGTATTGCCGACTACATTATTTCAAATAAAGAATAAATAAATGGAAATATACCAAATTTTTCAGACCATATAATTCACTTTTTTATTTTGAAAATTCAAACAAAAATTAGGATGCATCTCATGGTCCGATGCAACTTATCGTCCGCAAAATACAGTAATAAATAAATCAAGTATCCTGCAAGTTAAAGGGTTTATGACGTTATTTCAGGAATCGAAACAAATGATGAAAATGAATGGCTTAAACTATGGGAAATTTATAAAAATGAAACTGATGCACAGGAGAAATCTAAACTGATGAAAGCTTTAGCTTCTTCTAGAGATCCAGTTATACTACAAAGGTTGGTGACTTCATTCGAATAATCGGCTATAATTTAAGTGAACTCTGCATGAACTTAGGCAGTGTACATTTGTTTCCGTAATTTATAACACAAGGCGCTGATAGCTAGAGGAACTGGGCCGATATTTAGGCAACTTTTTGAAAAATAGCCTACAAATATTTGAGACTTATGTTCTTTATAAAAGATAACCCTGGTTAACTCTTTGATCTCTGAACATATATTAAGTCGTTTTCAACATTTTTTGCGACCGACAAATTTTTTTTTGAAATAGATGGTAGTGAACAAAATTAATTCAGCTTATAATTTTTTATTTAAAAAATTATGCAGCGATGTTTGAACAGTTTTTTTTTTTGCAACTTTTTGAATATCATATTCATAAATAATAAATGTCTGTAAAACACAATAAACCATCTTTAAACTTACAACTGAAACACGAAAATGGCAACAACAAATGTTCATAAAACACAATAAACTGTTTGCAAAGTAACAATAAAATAGACACGAAATTGGCGGCAATAATGTCAATTATCTATTTGACTTACCGATAACTTGGTATGGTGATGGAGACTAACTTCACAATTGTGCTGTCAGTTTTCAGTGGGGATTGCAATTTTTTCCGACCAACAAGTTGGTATAATGATAGAGACTAACTTCAGACTCTTAAGTTGTCAAAGACACGAAAATGGCGGCGAAAAACACATTATACTGTTTTTAAAATTACAGATTTCTACATAAAACGTTGATATAATAATAGAAACTAAATTCAGACTCTCGAGCTGTCCGTTTTCACTGCCGATTGCGATTTTCTCTGACGTTAATTGCGGGGAAAAAAAGTAAAATTGGGTTGTTGAGGTACTAAAAAATTCAATGGGACTACAAAAATTATACGTAAATTGCGGGAAAACGCAAATTGCGAGGACTTAGTTTTGGGGTTTCACTGTATATTATTTATAGTTTGAAAACGATAATGTATTTTTGTTTTGTTTTTAAATTATTAAAAAAATAGTGGTCCAAATTTGTGCCGTCAGGGAATTGTAATATAAAAAACATTGATATTTTTTTCATTACAATATTTACAAAAATAAATGAAAAACCAACATTATAACCAAACAACAGAAATATTGCTAAAATAATAAGAACTTATCTCACATCATAATTATAATATTGAAGAGGTGAGAGCTCTACCCAAAATTGATCCCCAGTGTTCATTTTTTGGAACTAATTACCTATTTCAAAGTGGCTAAAACTACAAAAAGATGTCCAAATATGTATCAGTGATTAGTTATGTAATCTCGTATAAGAGATACAAGTTGTTTTACACCAGGACAAATTTGTACCGTCAGGGCAAAGCGTTAATGCGGTAAAATTTAGTAGACACTTTACAAGCGTCATGTTGGTAGCAATTTAATTCCAAAGTATTTGCCTTTATTCTCTAATGGACTTTTGTTGTGACCAGATGTGACGCTACGCAGAAAAATTCCATTGCTCGTTGAGAAAATGCTTTGACTACTTCCCAATTAGGGAAAATAATAAATAATGTATCATCAGCGCCGGCCATAGGTTCAGTCAGCACTAGGAAACAGGTACATACTTACAAGAGACGGGATAATAATATGCTCGTATTCATTTACAAACTTGTATATTCCCGTCTATTTTCACTAAGTGACGGGGCACTATCGCCCTTTAGATCTGATGTTGCGTATCATTTCACTTGTTATTTTTTTTCAATGACTGGGTAATATCTCTTTCTCATGCTAATAGTCCATTCATTTTGTGTTTTTAAAACAAAAGAATTAATATAGTTTTGAAACTAAAGTCCTTAAAATATAGCTTGATTGGAATGACAGTTGTCAGCAAAATTGACGACATAACTTCTAAGGAGTGATTTATATTGACACAAGAAAAATGATTCGTATCATTCGTGGCATGTTCATTTATTTTTTAAATACAATGCTTGACATATAAATGAACATAAATTTATAAAATCAGCTTTAAAACAAAAAAAAAAACAAAAATAAACCTAATTATAAACGACGTTCTTACACGGTTACATCACTTTGCAAAAATGTTAGAGATGGGACAAATCGATCGAATAAAAAAAGAATTCATTTGATATTGTTCATGAAAAATCGTATAAATGTCTTATTTTTTGGTGAATAATTATCTTAAACACACAATAATTATTTTGTTTTTGCATTTTTACATCAATTTTCGGAAACAGAGTTTTATGTTTGCATGAAAAAACTGATGAAATCGATTTGATCGGTACATGATCACTGATCATTAATTTCACATCACTAGTGACATTAGTTTGACAGCTGTCATTTTAATCAAGCTATATTTTAAGGACTATAGTGTGACATGATACCTTCGGATGGGGTGTTCAATGTTCACAACTCTCCCCCTTCCACTTGACACTTCACCCAACTCACCCTAAAATATGTCCCTCTTGACAGTTTTTTCATTCTTGACAATTTATTGTATGTCAGTGTCATGATTTTTGGTTAATAAAAAAATAAACAATAATGAAAAAAAAAATATCAGAACAAAAACCAGGTCATAAGCCCTGTAAATGCCTTGACTTCCATATTCCCTTATTTAAAGTATTCTCCATCCCTGTTGTAATTTGTTAATCTTAATGACTCCCGAGGGGGTGAAATCCAGTCTTTTGTCTACGAACATTTGGACAAACTCAAATATTGTTTTATTTATTTATTTATATACGGCATTCCTGCCATTTACATATATGTGGTTAAAGAGTGAAAATGAAAATAAAAATATAAAAAAATATGATAAAATATGTTCCGGCTTTTTCTTCAGGTATTTAAATATGGCTTGGGAAGAAAGTAACGTTCGAAGCCAGGATTATTTCTCGGTGATGCAATACATATCTTCAAATCCTGTGGGCACTTCTATCGTATGGGACTACTTTAGGGAGAATTGGGATCTATTAGTAAAGAGATTCACCCTCAATAACAGAGTCCTGGGAACAACTGTTCCGGCCATCACAAGGAGTTTTTCCACAGAATACAAGCTCCAGGAGGTTAGTCATTTTATTTATTCGCACTCATTTTGCAAGGTCGACATAAGAATAATTTTTACGATACCATCTTATTTGAGATGCTAAAAGAAAATATTAAATCTAACTGCGCGGAAACAAATCGCACCCCCGGAAGTATTTAACAACACTTTCCCATATTTAAATTTGGCTGTTTTGAGTTATGAGTGCAGTTTTACCAATTTTCTTATCAATAGATATATATGCCACAAACAGTATTCTTCAAAATTAATTGAGTAAAATATTGAGAAAAACACTTCAGTAATTATGATGCCAGTGTTCTTTTCATATTTGAAGTCAAATGCACAAAAAATATTCCTTATGTCACAAGCGTTAACAAATTAAAATAGTTTGTTTTTGCTCTCCCGCAAGATGTCAAATTTAGAAATGATATAGTGTGCTTTCAGGGGTGCAAAATACAAGGTTAAAATTGATATTTGAAGCACTAAAATTGTGGTTATTCGTTGTGTGATTAAAATAAAAATACTTTGCTTTTAATCACTTATTATTTATTTAATTTCTGACCAGTTTCGGAGCTACAACGTGCTCCCTTATTGATTAATATATTCCTATTTTATAGGTTTTGAAAAATGCTTCAATATCCACATTTCTTTAATTTTACTTCACAAAAATCAACAGATGACGGAATCGAAGAAATATTTTTTGCAAACTGGACCAATGAGGAGTTATAAGCACCGTTCTCCATATTTATTGCAATATTAGCTTTACTCTTGGCTTCACTCGCGTGGTATTAGTGAGAAATTAGTTTTGTTGTTTAACAATAAGAATTTTCTTGGATATAAAGTAGCCTGTATTGATTGCCGGTTCTCAACTATTGCAATAAAATAAAAAATATATATATAATAAAAACAACGCTCTTTTAGTCTTTGGGGAAGTAGCATCGTTATTGTTTTTTAATATCGATTCATTTTCCCGAGAGCAATTTTTTTTTAAGAATCTAATGTAGCTTTTGACACTTGTAAGCTCTTCGGCTATCCCTATGCAAAACAATCACATCAATCAGTCCCTCCGTTGTGACGTGAAAGAAGAATGAATTTTTCCATCAAAAATTTTCCCAAGGGAGGACATTTTTTTTCAAGATGAAAAGTAGCTTATTTTAATTCTTAATTCCCCGGCTATTCCTATGCAAAAAAATCACGTCAATCATTCAATCCGTTGCAACGTGAAGAAAACACAAACAAACAGGCAATCACTTCCATATTTATTATAAATTTATAATTAGCTTCTCTACAATCCTTTCAGATGGAAGCCTTCTTCGCAAAGAATCCTGAAGCGGGGGCTGGGGCTGCAGCCAGAGAACAGGCGAAAGAAAATGTTAAGATCAACATAAAATGGTTAAAGACCCACGAGCAAACCGTAAAAGCGTGGTTGGAAAACCAAATCAACAGTTAAATTACCATTTAATTTATTTCCAGTAAACTGGGAATATTTCTTTGAATCGCTTATCTGCATTTTCTTTTTCTTTAGCATTGATTGATTTGGGAGTCGTAATGTCGTCAGTTTTATCTGTTATCTTTTTTTAAAAAAATGTTACACAATTTTTTTATATGTTTTTGCTATCGACATCATTAATTTATTTGTTTTTTAATACATCTGCTTAGTTTAAAGATCATTAAAAATAAATGTGTTGTAAAGCAACTTTTTCAACTGGAATTGTTGAAATTTATTCATAAATTAGCCACTAATATGATTGTAGACATAGAACTAAAAATTGTAATGAATACAGACACTATATGAGAATAAAATAACAACATCACATACAGTTTTCTGAATCTAGACAAGGGCAATCGAGACTATTAAACCAGGGACTGAAATTCTACAGTAAACTACCAGACAAATCTAAACAAAAGACTCGGACAACCTTTAACGAGTGGCCATAGTGGCGAACGTTTTGTGACACGGCGTGGCGCGGTTTGCAGCACCTTGCCACGCTCGCGCGGTCATTATAGACACTACACTTGTTACCATATGCTTAAGTTCACCGCGCTCGCGCCACTAGCCACTATTATTAAAAATATTATCATTAACAATAGAGCTTGAATTAAAAAAGAAAAATGATTTTGTTAAATAAGCGTAATAATCTGTAAGGGTTTTAAAATTAATTAAAAAAAATAAAAAATTATGAATTTTGTTTTAATGTTAGTGCACCACAAAATAGTTTTTTAATGAATTCCAGTTTTTTTAATCTATAAGTGGCTTATTAAAAAAATCGATCCACCTTCAGTGTTGAAATTACCAATTTGTCTTAGTTAAAATCATCATCATCCACACCTGATAGTGCATACAGAACTGTATTGGAACAAAAAATGCAGCACATTTTTAGCATCCGTCACATGAAGGCAAGGCAATGGCTTTTTACATCCAGGAACAATGAAAGCTTGCTTTGTGAAACTACTCGACAAATATTTAATGTTGTTCTTGCTGGGAATTGAACACGGAACTTCAAGCATGATAGGGGAATGCGCCAACCACTACACTCGTATTTAACTGTAATATTAAATAAATAACTACAGTTCTTTTTTACTTCAAGTAAGATGTAATATTTTTTTTATTTGTGCTGACATTGTTTTTTTGATATCAACAACAACAAACCATCAAGCCGTTTCACCGTAAGGGTAGGCAGAGTGGATAGAATGCCACATCACTCTATCTTTGCATGCAGATCTCGCTTCCTCTACATTCATACATCTTCTCATGCACGCGCGCTTATTATTCCGACTTTTGACATGTCCATCTTCAAGTATTTGTTGGATATCGTCATGCCATGTCTTTCTCGGTCTTCCTCTATTTCTGCATCCTGCATTGTAAATATTCTTAGCCGTTCTTTCGCTGTCCATTCGCTCTACATGTCCAAACCAGAGCGGAGCTTCTTTCTTGATTTTGTCGATAATGCTTATCTCAGCCTTACATAATGTACGGGTCTCAACATTTGTGCATCTATCGTACATAGTTTTACCACACATTCGCCCGAGAGATCGCATTTCGATAGCATTCAGCCTATCATCCCTGTTTTTCCAAGTCCATACTTCGCTCCCATACATCAGGGTTGGGACCAGGACTCCATTGTGAACTGCTTATTTTGCCTCTTTCGACAAACATTTATTTGCCAAGGTTGATTTAAGTGCACCGTTCACTCTGTTCCCGGCACTCACCCTTTTTTCAATATCTTTCTCAGTCAGTTTTGGATCATATTTTTATTAAGTACTATTATTATTTTATTAACATATATTTTATTTTATTTATTTATGGCAAAATTGTCTTTTACAAAACTTATATTTAAACATGTTAGGCTTTTTACTCAAGATTTAGAATCAAAAATTGTTACACATTTTATAATTAATTATTTTATCTCAAAAATCAACAGATTTCTTGTAAATCTTTTTCGTTACCTAGTTTTGTTATAATTTTTTTATTCGTAACATACATAATACTGTAACATACAAACAAATAAAACATCTTTTATATAAATTTCATTTGTCTCATTTTCGAGTCCTATTTAATTAAAATTTAGTAAAAGGTTTATACAGTAAAACTACAATTATTCCGATTAATGAGTGCCAGACAAAATTTAATTGCTTTGACGAAGAAATGCGCCGGTCACCAGCGTCCTTTTTTATTTGTTATTATATTATCTTATTTTTTTATTTCCTGATAACGATCCAGATATTTGGCAATCCGGATGACTGGAGTTCGGATAAACAAAGTCCTATTGTAGTTACTAAGCATTCGATTTTTTCACACTCTAACTGAGCTGTCTGGCAGGAATCTTAATAATTACATTTTATAAATAAATAGAGGACAAAGAAAAACAATTTTTTTATGTATTTTCAAATTTAAAGTTAAATAATTAATTAATCCCTTCTTTAAAATATTCTTCACCTCTGTTGTATTAGCTAAAAGAAAATACTACACACTCATCACAAGCGACTTGTCCCGAATGCGGCAGTTTGTTCGTGAGCCAAATGTCGACCTTTTCTTTTGGTGGTTTCAAGAAGGGTACTTCCGTTGTCAGGTACATGTTGACACTAGCTACCCTATGCAAGCGTCACCGCCCAGTAAAGGTCGGACGAAATAGATGGATATAGAGAGTCAAGCAGGTGGCACTTTCGGCCAGGTCCGTACGAGGCGAAGATCTGATCTGCAGGGCGAAGCCTCTGACAATTCTCGACTTGAGCCGGAGAGCAGTGGAGGTTGGAGTCGAAGAAGTAAAAGATTAGTTGGACTTGTTTACCCAAGTTTATTCAGAAATGTTGTGTTTCTTATATCAAATTATTGTACCATGCAACAGTTGAGCAAGGCGCAATCTTAAAAATGAAGAAGTTGGAGAGACATGACAGCTGTCTAATGCCAGAATGAAATCGGATGACAGGTAATAAAGTTATTATTGCCGGGAGATTTGAATTTGAACTTCTCCGCAATGTGTTGAGTGTATGTATCCCAAGATTTCTGTGATCAAATCAAAATCGCCTTTACTTTGATATTACTTATCCGACCTCGCTCAGGTTCTCGCCATTCTCTTCAGCATTTTCCTCACTATCTGAATAAATTATTGAAAACCCGCAAAGCTAAATGTTTAAAATTCAAACATAAAATTTGCACCATTTAAAATGCTTGGGAATTTTTAAATAATGGCGGTTCGCCGGGAAATAAATCTATAATCACGAGTTTCAAAGAAGCGTTACCTGACTTACAAAGTAAAATGCTTATTATTTTATATTATTTGGTGTCCAATGCATTCATTTCATTTTCGTTTGTACAAGATTTTCTTTCTTTAAATTAATTATACTTAAAAATTTATTCCCTTTTTCATTTAGGTACACATATGTACAATATTATAATACATAGATCAATAACTGGGCTAATCTTTCATTCTATCTTCTGTGAAACTAGTAAACATTTAACAGTAAGCCAATGACGTATAAAAAAATAAACTCTTTACAAGTGCAAAGGAAATGACGTTTCGATTTTAAGGCCTTCATTTTCTCGTATTCTCTAACAGGCCTTCATCGTGATAAGACTGTTGCTATAAACTGTTGTGTTTCCTAAGAAAATTCTTTAATTACATAGCGTGAAAAATAAAACAGATTTATTGATTAATTTATAAATACAATACAATTTATTAAATAAGAAGATAATAACTAATATTTTAAGTACATTTCTGACAATTTTAAAGTACATAAATAAAACACTGACAGACAGTTTCTTTGCAATGGTAATGACTTTTGAAAAATGTGAACATAGAAAATGTGCAAAGGTATATCTTATGCATTTTTTTTCATGTGTAGCGTGATTTGCTGTCTATTTAGAATTGTTTAGGGCAACACAGAATTTGCTAAATATAAGATGCGGTTGATAAGGTTTTAAACCTTTTTATTTGCTATACATCAGTGCAGTAAACTGATAAAATAATTCAGTTTCTCTGATTGATGGCCTATTTTAAAATTATCATTCTGAATTTATTAATTAATATTTTGGTAACTAGTATTTATCACATTTCAAGTAGTTTTATTGAATCGAGGACAAAATATTATAATTTACACCAATAATTTTCTTCAATACGGCTTAAACTTCAAGTACTGACCTTTTAAATCGTCCCAACTTATTAACTCCTTCCTCCAGCTTTGGAATTGTATGAAAACATTGTATAATTTGTAGTTTCACACAAATCAGAGGAATGTGTAAAAAATTTGGATTCTCGGAGTTGAATTTACATAGAAAGTATGTATCTTAAAAAGCAAAATTTCATCTCAGAATTTTGTTTGCATCTAGTGGTTCAGAATTCGGACCTATGTCCTTTCATAGGTGGTCTATGGCATGAGCCTAAATAAACATTAAAAATTTCTAAATACTCTGAATATATTATAATATGTAAAATTGAGGTGAAGAAACGATAAATCAATGCTGAGTTGGTATAATTAGAAACATTTTAAAAGTAAATCACAATTCGTTCATGTTATATAAACTTAGTGCCTATAACTAACTGTTGTTATTATTTAGAAATGGAAATAATTAGAATTCAAATGATACCAACATAATGTAACTATTTGAATTAATATTTTAAAATAATTAAGGGTGAATTTGAAGCAATCATGTTTATCAATTTGTTGAAAAGCTAAAATTTTGTTACAAATGAACATCGGTGTGAATTTGGACAACTATAAGAATTACATATTTTAATTTACTACTAATTCATTTTAATGGATTTATGCATTTGGACAATTTAATATGAATAATTAAATGCATTCTTTTGTTTTAATTTAAATTATTAATTTCTTATTTTTTATTTCTTTCTATTTCAAAATTTCAGCATACTCTGTATCATCTTCTTTCATATCCTGATCACCCCATCCCCAGAACTGTTCATTGTGACCATGTTTACTGTGATGAGATCCATCGCCTGTTCTTATTGCCCGTTTTACAACAATCTCTCTGGGCACTATCTTCATATCGTACGCCCAACCTGTAAATAAAACATTTTGGATTTAAACATGGATCATAGATTGAAAATGCCATAGATTTAGATAAAAAATTGTCAACATGTGAGACTTTGAAAATCTTGTGAATTTAATATGATTAAATTTACCTATATTGTGAAAAAAGTCAATTAACCCCGTAGTCCAATTAAAGCTGTAGTTACCAAGCTCAGCAGCTTTATAATCCCAAGGGAATACGTGGTGGTAATTGTGCCATCCTTCACCTAATGCTCCGAATGCCACCTTCCAGTTATCTGTGGCACCAATGTTTCTAAAATCATGTCAAGTTTGAATGTTATTATCATTTTTCATTACACTATGGGTCTTCAAACTACAGCAGAACACATTAAATCTAATCCGGCATGCTGGAAACAATTCTAACACAGGAAAACGTAAACTGCATATAGATATATTTAAACATTTTAATTTATTACACACCTTTGGCCCATATGTGTCAAGAATATGATAACTGTGTTGTCTTACTCAGTTGTACAGAACTTTGTTTCCTTTTTTCCCATGAACTTTCGGAAGTAGCCTCTAAAGTATTATCCTTTTTTCAGAATTTGAATTAAAAAATAAATATTAAAATTATTATTATTTACCCAGTTATTTCAATTTCCAGACCATTTCCCAAAAGTTTAAATGACTGATGAAATGAATCGAGTAGGTTTTGCAGCTCAGTCTTTTGATCAGTTTACAACTTTACCACAAGACCGCAACTTGGTTCATTTGAAATATTTTAGACTTTCATGTTAAGCAACTAACGTAATGATTTTGACTTATTACAGGGAGACCGCTTCCTGCTTATAAATTTATCAATTTAGTGCCCAGAGGGCTCTTACAAAAAACAGTTAAAATATATGTAAAGTGTATATAGCAACAGTAATATAATATATCATGATAATAGCAATAATCATTTCAATTCTTACATTAAGTATGTAATTGTAAACAAAAGAAGGAAAAAAAGTAAAGAAGAATTGGAATGAAAGGAAAAACACATTAAAAAGGGTTGGAAAATCGAGGCGTTAGCCATTCAGCGGATAGAAAAGCTGATTTAATTGCAGCAGGGGTTGTGTGGAGTAACTTCAACAACTCTGCACGATTATTTGCAGTTCTGTGCATGCGAGCCAGTTGAGAATGGCGAGTGGAGTTTGTACTCGCATCGTAATATGTGTTGGAGTCTGGAGCTCAATCACAGATAGCTATCGACATGCTAAAAAACGTGCTAAGTATTTGAGCGATCACCACGAACAATCATGAACACGCTGAAGTTAAAGCGGTCGCGTTGCAAAACGCCATAGATAAGTTCCTGTGCGAGATTCAACCAATCCTCTTGAACTGACCGAAGTTGAATTTCGTTTTGCAACGCGACCGCTTTAACTTCAGCGTGTTCATGATTGTTCGTGGTGATCGCTCAAATACTTAGCACGTTTTTTAGCATGTCGATAGCCATCTGTGATTGAGCTCCTGGTGGTCTTTGTGGGTTATCAGGAGCTCAATCACAGATAACTATCGACATGCTAAAAAACGTGCTAAGTATTTGAGCGATCACCACGAACAATCATGAACACGCTGAAGTTAAAGCGGTCGCGTTGCAAAACGAAATTCAACTTCGGTCAGTTCAAGAGGATTGGTTGAATCTCGCACACGCCTTCTTTCTCGAGTGCCGTATTGCATTTAGCCGGCGGTCGGCAAGCCAAATGTTAAGAAAAGCAGTCGCCATAGTAATTGTTTGTAACTTGAAAACGAAATAACAAACCGGCACGAGATTACACGCGTGTTGACTTTTTTGATTTGACGTTTGACCACGGACTACGGATACGGAACTTATCTATGGCGTTTTGCAACGCGACCGCTTTAACTTCAGCGTGTTCATGATTGTTCGTGGTGATCGCTCAAATACTTAGCACGTTTTTTAGCATGTCGATAGTTATCTGTGATTGAGCTCCAGGGGCAGTAATTTTGGGAAATATATTAGGGTGCAGACTACCTTGTGCATTAGAGTGAGGCCAGCAATTGTCCTTCTGGTAGAGAGCAATGGTAACTCAACTCGGACATCAAAGTTTGGTAGCAAATTTCATGTAGGTACAGGTTTACCTATTTTGAATCGTATGTAGTGTAAAAACTTTAGCTGAACTTTAAGTCAAAAAAATTGCTGACTGACTATGCATATTCCAGTAGGCTTATTCTGTCACATTTTCGTTCACAAGTAAGTTTTTTCGATTGTCATTTACTCGCCTCACTCTAACGCAATAAAAACCGTATTTCACTCTCGTTCCCTCTCATACGATACGAATGAATTTAAGAAACGAGTTAGTTACAGAATTAGGCCACAGTTGTGATCGGACCAGAGCACAATACAAAGATTTTATTGAAACACTGCTGCTAAAATTTGTTGTATTACGGATAATGAAACCCAGCATCTGCAAAGCCTTATTGGCAGTTGTTATTCTATGGTGCATAAAGGTTAGCTTTTCATAAAAAGTTTAGATTCGCACCACTCACCATTTGAGCCATACGCACCACTTGAGTGTGTCGATATTTTCTCGAAGTTAAAGTATGTTATTAATTTTAGTTCTCTAAATAGCTTCAAACCATTAGCATACAGCAAGAAATCTACAGTAGAAAATTGTGTGGGTAGATCGTCAATAAATAGTACAAAGAGAAATAGTCCAAAATGAGAATCTTGTGGTACCCCCGATATAGCTGTAAATTTGTATGAGCAATAGCCATTTAGATGTTTGAATTGGTTGTCATAAAATTATTTGGGCGAGTTCTTGGATACTGTGTATAAAATGACCATTCACACCAGCCAATAACTAATTATATGACCAGTAAAAGCTAATTGTTATCTTCTCAAATAGATGAAATGAATTGAATTGAATTAGGTATCTATATTTTTTGTTAATATCTGTTACTCGATGGAATATTATTTTGTTGCAAGAACATTGTATTTTGTATTATTAACTTCACTTCTTTGCCTTGTTTCATGGCATTTTCCCCTGTTCAGCGCATTTTAGCCAGCGTCAAGTTTTAGTAAATTTAAAATAAAACTTTGTTGATATCAATTTCCATCTACAGATAAGTCTATTAGTATAGTTACAGCTATTACTTACCACTTACTCCCATGAATAAGTAAACATTTACACAAATATTTATAAACCTGTTTATTAGGTGGGTACTAACTTCTCGAATGGTCTGTTTCCCCAAATATGCGCTGCGCTGTTGACGAGCCATGTCATGTTTAACGATAATGCGAACCTCATAATCCCAGCCACATACCAAGACACCATTCCCTTCTCGTCCCATAAATACCACGGACAATTGAAGGTATTATAAAACAAGAGAGCGGCATCAATATTGCGTAGTATCTGAAAATTTATTCAATAATTAATAAAGGTACCAAATAAGGTAAATTATTAGAAGCAAACTTAGAAATCTCCACCAAAAACTAAAATGACCTATTGATGCCAAAATAAACAATACATAAAAACCTACCTACCTAAATAATAGCATAATTTAAAACTGTCTCTAAATCTTGCAAAACAGACTTAATTTATATTACCTGACACCTTAAACTTAGCATTCTCCATTGAGCTAGTGAACCATAAATTATAATTCTCACAATTCTTTTTAAATGTTTTTCGCAAATATCTCAGTAACGCATTCAATGGAAATTACTAAGTTCGCTTCTAATACCCTCAAATGCGGGTTTAATAAAAGATTTTCATGAATACTGTATACCTATATATACTGCCAGCATATGAAGAAAGCCCGTAACTACATCGAAGTAAATTCTGGGTAAGTAAGTATTACGAAAATACATATGTTTTATTTTTCTAAGTACCTAATATTTTTGGAAAATAATCCAATTTATTTGATGTAGGTTTTTTAAAAATATGTAATCAGTTTAATGGCAGAATACATTCAGTGAAATTCTGCCAACTGAATTTGTCAAAAGGTGTTTTTGTATAAAAACCGATTTAGACTTAATTACATATATCCAAATATACATAATTTCTTGATGATTTTTAAATCTATACATTAATTATTTTTGATGAAACTTGTAGATAGGACCTTTCTTCGTATGGTGGCAGTATAGTAATAGTGAAGGTCACACAGTCCATTTTAATATATACATGTATATGTGTTGAGAATTCTGATGAAGAGATGGGTGCGTCTCGAAATCAGTGGACACGTTGGTAAGTGGTTGTATTCTAATATTTTGACCAAAGGGTTTATGGTTCAAATATAAATAATATAGTTATATAAATAATATTGCAACCAGTCTCACAGTTGCACGCTCAGCTGTTAGCTACATGCTTGCAGTAAAAAGGCAGAGACTAATAATCTTACAATAGCTAGCTACTGTTCAGTCATTGGTCTTCACTTTCCTCATCTTATTAATTTTATTTGGTTTTTTATATTTTATACTTTTTAACGTGGACACTTGACAAAATATACTACTCTGCTAAATGTATAGCTCCTATCTGAATCAAATCATAACTGGAAACGAGGATCTAGAACTCCAACCGATCATGCACTCTGCATCAGCAAGATGTGTTGGGATATTTATTGTATTGCGCCCTTGCGGAAATTTTCACAAAAAAAGCTCTCTAAAAATGATCCAATGTTGATTCATGTTGATAAAATATAGTAACAAAAACATTTACTAACTTCTTTTGAAACATAACGATTGGGTCTTTTTCTAGATCACTCATGTCAACTAATTTTCCTTTCTCTTTGACGTCCGGATGTTTTTTCACCATAAGCCAACCGATGTGGGAGAAGAAAAAACCCCTCTTAGCATTGTGAGGATCAGCATCAGTCTCTGTAAACTTATGATGTACCCTGGGAAGTGAAACAAAAGTATCAATCGTTGTCCTTTTCATTCACTAAAATTATTTTTGAAACTTTAAATAAGCAAAATTGAAGCTGTTTAGAAAGAAAATGTTTGTATTTTTTTTTACTGCCCTAAAGTAGTTATATTAAGCATTATGTGAAACAAATCATTTAGCAGCTATTGCTCATAAATAAATAAAATACTGGATATACTCGTATGACACAGATAAAAAACAGATTGGAAAATTAGTTTAATAATTGTAAGGCCTTAAAAAAATACATAGACAAAAAGTGACCTTCATTGATTCTAGAACAATCTTTCTACAGCGGAATTTAACTGTATTGGGATAAAAAAAAGTAATATTTTGGACTTAGGTGCGTAGAATTATAAAATACCAGAAGGCGCGTAGAATCAAGTTTGCATACATTGCACTGTGTGTCTGAAAATTGCCAAATGCCCCCCCCTGACATCTCACCTGCGCGCATGCGTGAAGTGGCCGCGTTATGTTGCCAAACCGCGAACAATATAATGTAATAAAACAAATATAAGATAATTTTGTGTTATGTTTTACCACCAAAAATATTTTACTTACCGGACGTTTAAAAAAAATAGGTGCTTTTATTAGGCAAATGCAAAAAAATAAAAATACATAATCATTTAAATCGGCAGTTGCGTACTAAGCGTCGTCTACAGAGTAACTAATGGTCAAAACGTAAAACTACTCATTTGTGAGTAGTTTAGTCGGATTCAGTTCAATGTGCATATGCGGTTTCTGGAGTGTTGTCATTCTATAATTACAGCGATCTGGTGAGTGAATGGATGATGCGTGGAGAAGGGAAATTAACAATTTCTTTGGAATAAGGTTTTGATTATATGTAAGTATTTTTTTGTTTTTTTATTCCTATAATATACAATTAATTATATGTATTTTACACTGACGAAGGTCTAATTAACACAGGAAACTCCTAGCTAGTCAGGACAAGAAAAGAAAGAACTATTATGACAACAAAAAAGAATGTAATAAATAAATAAAGGCTCGGAAAAAATTATTGATGATGACTCTTCAAGGTAAATTCCATATAATTAAGAAGAGTCCAGAAACCGCATACGCGCATCAAACAGAAGGTGACTAAACTACTCTTAAAGGAGTAGTTTTGCGTTTTGACCCATTAGTTTCATTGTAGACGTCGCTCAGTACGCAACTCCTGAGTTGAATTCAACTATGCCGTGTTGTGTCGTTATACAGTGTAAAATACTGCTGGAATCTCAAAGAAACAGGATGGGATCACATTTCATATGTAAGTAGCAAATGCAAAAAATTGAATTATTTTTCAATCTGTCAGACTGTCAAAGAAAATAAAATGGACATTTTGTTAGAGTTGCCAGGGTAGTTTTATGTAAAATAAAATTTGTTTTATTTTTTAAGTTCAAAGTTCATTAATTAAATTACTCTTTTTAAATGACCCTTTACTTATCTACTTACTCTGTTGTGTTAATCAATGTTTCCGCGTGTACAATACAACTGTAGAGAAATAAGTAAATTGTTTTTTTTTTTAGTATAATTATCTTACATTTGGGTTATGAA